>NC_142388.1:14769442-14949442 GCF_059441005.1 Hippichthys cyanospilos | reverse complement strand
CAAAACTCAGTTGTTCTTGTCATGTTGCAGGAAAGACTTTGAGGAGCTTTTTGATGTCATCATCACAAATGCCCTGAAGCCCGGTTTCTTCTCCCTAAAACCTCAGCAGAGGTCCTTCAAGAACCTTGGTGAGTACATATTTGTAAAAGATTTCCTCACTTTGGGAGTGGAAGGATAAAAGTAGATTACCATGAATGGTAAATAGACTTTCACTTATATAGCGCTGCGAGAGCCCTCTTGTTTTTCTCCGGATTATTAGGAACCGAGCAGCTACCGCTGCGAGAGCCCTCTTGTTTTTCTCCGGATTATTATTAGGGGCCGAGCAGCTACCGCTGCGAGAGCCCTCTTGTTTTTCTCCGGATTATTATTATTATTATTATTATTATTAGGGCCCGAGCAGCTACCGCTGCGAGAGCCCTCTTGTTTTTCTCCGGATTATTATTATTAGGGCCCGAGCAGCTACCGCTGCGAGAGCCCTCTTGTTTTTCTCCGGATTATTATTAGGGCCCGAGCAGCTACCGCTGCGAGAGCCCTCTTGTTTTTCTCCAGATTATTATTATTATTATTAGGGCCCGAGCAGCTACCGCTGCGAGAGCCCTCTTGTTTTTCTCCGGATTATTAATATTATTATTATTATTAGGGCCCGAGCAGCTACCGCTGCGAGAGCCCTCTTGTTTTTCTCCGGATTATTATTAGGGCCCGAGCAGCTACCGCTGCGAGAGCCCTCTTGTTTTTCTCCAGATTATTATTATTATTATTAGGGCCCGAGCAGCTACCGCTGCGAGAGCCCTCTTGTTTTTCTCCGGATTATTAATATTATAATTATTATTAGGGCCCGAGCAGCTACCGCTGCGAGAGCCCTCTTGTTTTTCTCCGGATTATTATTAGGGCCCGAGCAGCTACCGCTGCGAGAGCCCTCTTGTTTTTCTCCGGATTATTATTATTATTTTTAGGGCCCGAGCAGCTACCGCTGCGAGAGCCCTCTTGTTTTTCTCCGGATTATTAGGGCCCGAGCAGCTACCGCTGCGAGAGCCCTCTTGTTTTTCTCCAGATTATTATTCTTATTATTAGGGCCCGAGCAGCTACTGCTGCGAGAGTCCTCTTGTTTTTCTCCGGATTATTATTATTATTAGGGCCCGAGCAGCTACCGCTGCGAGAGCTCTCTTGTTTTTCTCCAGATTATTAATATTATTATTATTATTAGGGCCCGAGCAGCTACCGCTGCGAGAGCCCTCTTGTTTTTCTCCAGATTATTATTAGGGCCCGAGCAGCTACCGCTGCGAGAGCCCTCTTGTTTTTCTCCAGATTATTAGGGCCCGAGCAGCTACCGCTGCGAGAGCCCTCTTGTTTTTCTCCAGATTATTATTCTTATTATTATTAGGGCCCGAGCAGCTACCGCTGCGAGAGCCCTCTTGTTTTTCTCCAGATTATTATTCTTATTATTATTATTATTATTAGGGCCCGAGCAGCTACCGCTGCGAGAGCCCTCTTGTTTTTCTCCAGATTATTATTCTTATTAGGGCCCGAGCAGCTACCGCTGCGAGAGCCCTCTTGTTTTTCTCCAGATTATTATTCTTATTATTATTAGGGCCCGAGCAGCTACCGCTGCGAGAGCCCTCTTGTTTTTCTCCAGAATATTATTAGGGCCCGAGCAGCTACCGCTGCGAGAGCCCTCTTGTTTTTCTCCAGATTATTATTAGGGCCCGAGCAGCTACCGCTGCGAGAGCCCTCTTGTTTTTCTCCAGATTATTATTAGGGCCCGAGCAGCTACCGCTGCGAGAGCCCTCTTGTTTTTCTCCAGATTATTATTCTTATTATTATTAGGGCCCGAGCAGCTACCGCTGCGAGAGCCCTCTTGTTTTTCTCCAGATTATTATTAGGGCCCGAGCAGCTACCGCTGCGAGAGCCCTCTTGTTTTTCTCCGGATTATTATTATTATTATTATTATTAGGGCCCGAGCAGCTACCGCTGCGAGAGCCCTCTTGTTTTTCTCCAGATTATTATTATTATTATTATTATTATTATTATTATTATTATTATTTACTGTGCAGCGCTTTTCCATTTTTGAGGGCCTAAACATGCACGAAAAGTCACCAAAATTTGCACATTTGTCGGGCCCGGTGAAAAATTGGATATTTTTGTGTTTCCCAAAACAATGCAAAAAAAATGGCTCTGCAGCGCCACCTAAGGTTGAAAAAGTGCACCTGGTCCCGGCCCGTTTGACCTAGAGCTACGAAAATTTTTAGGCATATGTAGGACCTAGAGACCTACAAAAAGGTCAGCGCGAGCCATGTGCTCAGATGTACAGAAAAAGAGTTATGAATTTTTGAATGTGCATTTTTGGCCCATTTTTGCACGTTTGCAGGTCCCAAACTGCTCCTTGTTTCTCCCAAACGCTTTACTCAATCGCCTTCAAATTTGCTGTGGTCCATATTCACACATAGGGGCACAAGTGGGCAAAATTTGGTGCAGATCCGCTGACATATATGATAGGGGCGTGGCTTCAAATTATGTGTTCAATTTTTCCTTCGCCAAGAGGGACAAAAACCTTAATAACTCTGATGTACTAGCTTAAAAAAATCTAAAACTTCATAGACACATGGAAACTTATGTCTTTAACACCTTTAAAAAAAGTTTTTTTAAATACCTACTAGCGCCGCCTAGTGGTTGATTAAAATGTCATTTTTTACACTTTCATGTATTGTGCTCAGTCTGTTTGAGTAAAACAAATGAAAATTGGTCAGAATATCATTAAGACATGGAATATTAAGGTTTTAAAATTTTACCACTTTTCGATAATGGGCGTAGTCTGCACGCCACCTCAAAGTCAGATGACTCGCCAAAACGAAAAAAGTGGCTGTAATTGGCCCCAAAATGGCCTTATGAGTGGAAAATAGCCTCTCACTCCCGGCCCGTTTGACCTAGAGCTACAAAAATTTGTAGCCTTATGTAGGACCTCGAGCCCTACAAAAAAGTCAGCGCGAGCCATGTGCTCAGATGTACAGAAAGAGAGTTATGAATTTTTGAATGTGCACTTTTGGCCCGTTTTTGCTCATTTGCAGGTCCCGAACTGCTCCTTTTTTCTCCCAAACGCTTGACCCGATCGACTTCAAATTTGCTGTGATGTTTTATCTGACTGTGAGGCACAATTGTTCAAATTTTTGTGATGATCCGCCATCAAATATGTTGGGGGCGGGGCTTTATATTATGCCTTTGATGATTACTTTGCCACATGTGAAACAAACCTTTATAACTCAGCTTTACAAGCTTAGAAAAATCTGAAACTTCACATACACATGAAGACTTAAGCCCTTAACACAAGTGTTTAAAAAAATATTATATTGCTTATAAGGCCATCTAGTGGCAAACAAAAATGTCAGTCTGATGTCTCGCCAAAACAAACAAAGTTGCTGTGTTTGGTCCCAGATGGTCTTATCTTTTCTAAACTTCATATATTTGATGGGTTTCCAATGCGGAATACACCTATCAACGTATTTTTTGTTATAGTGCGAGCGCCACCTAGTGGCAGCCAAAAATATAGCATTTTTTAAACGTTTTTATGTGTTTAGCTGAGCCCTTTGAAGTAATATCGCTGAAAATAAGTCTGAAAAGCCTCTAGATAGCCCTGCTGACCTCCACCAAATTTTACGAAGTTTCGATAACGGGCGTGGCCTATATGACCATTTTCATTCAGAAGCTTTATCTGTCCAGTAAAAGTTGCTGTAATTTGACCCAGATGATCTGATCTTCTCACAATTTCACACATTGGATAAAAATATTCCCCTGAACATATTGACAAAAATATATTCCAGTTTAAAGCTAGCGCCACCTAGTGGCTGCAAAAAATGTCATTAGTCGAAAGATTACAGTCAATCCTGTTTGGTTTGACCTACAGCTATGAAACTTTGTAGGCAAATGAAGGACTGTAAGACCTACAAAAAAGTCAATAGAAGTGATGTGCTAGGATGTACAGAAAATTGTTATGAATTTTTTTAATGTGCAGTTTTGTCCCATTCTTAGACATTAGCTGGTCTCAAACTAGTGCCTTTTTCTCTTAAACGATTCACCCCATTACCTTCAACTTTGGCATGAATCATTATCCAACTGAGGGGCACACATAGTCCAAATATCGTGAAGATCTCTTGACATAAAAGATGGGGGCGGAGCTTCAAATTATGTTTAATACTTCTTTCGCCAAGAGTGACAAAAATATTAATAACTCAGCTATGACAGCTTCAAACCATCTGAAACTTTCCTGGGACTTTAAAAGTCATGCAATAATACAGCTATGTGATAAACTTTCAAATCATTTACAGCGCCACCCAGTGGCGGACAAAAGTCTCATTTTTTATACTTTTATGTACTGTGAAATGCCTGTTTGACTAAATGAACTCAAAAATGGTCAGAAAAGCTATGACATATTGGAACATTAAGGTTCTCAACTTTTATGACTTTTCAATAAAGGGCGTGGCCTCTATGCCAACTCAAAATCCGATGTCTCGCGAAAACGGTAAAAGTTGCTGTAGTTGGACCTAGATGATCTGATATTTTTAAAACTTCGTATATGGGATGGGAGTCCAATGTGAAACACACCTACAAGCCTATTTTTTATCATAGTACGAGCGCCACCTAGTGGCAGCAAAAAAAATAGCAAATCCTTAATGTTTTTATGTACTCTGCTGAGCCCCTTAAAGTTATATCCTTAAAATGTTTTCTGAAAAGCCAGTGGCCATGCCTTATGCCCCCCACATATGAGTACAATGTTTCGACAGTGGGTGTGTCCTATATGGCATTGAAAGTCACAAAATTGGAACAATAAAAGCTGCAGTAACTCCACACACATTGTCCCACCTTGTCTAAATTTTACATATTTGGTAATAGTCCTGCACTGAAGTGATCTACAACAAATTTTTCATCATTCATAGTCCTTGTTCATACCCCGACCTGTTCATACCCCAACGTGCACAGGTCTGCGAGGGCCCTTTATAGCTGCTTGCAGCTCTAGTTAGGGCCCGAGCAGCTACCGCTGCGAGAGCCCTCTTGTTTTTCTCCAGATTATTATTCTTATTCTTATTATTATTATTATTATTTACTGTGCAGCGCTTTTCCATTTTTGAGGGCCTAAACATGCACGAAAAGTCACCAAAATTTGCACATTTGTCGGGCCTGGTGAAAAATTGGATATTTTTGTGTTTCCCAAAACAATGCAAAAAAAATGGCTCTGCAGCGCCACCTAAGGTCGAAAAAGTGCACCTGGTCCCGGCCCGTTTGACCTAGAGCTACGAAAAATTTTTGGCATATGTAGGACCTAGAGACCTACAAAAAAGTCAGCGCGAGCCATGTGCTCAGATGTACAGAAAAAGAGTTATGAATTTTTGAATGTGCATTTTTGGCCCATTTTTGCACGTTTGTAGGTCCCAAACTGCTCCTTGTTTCTCCTAAACGCTTTACTCAATCACCTTCAAATTTGCTGTGGTCCATATTCACACATAGGGGCACAAGTGTGCGAAATTTAGTGCAGATCCGCTGACATATATGATAGGGGCGTGGCTTCAAATAATGTGTTCAATTTTTCCTTCGCCAAGAGGGACAAAAATCTTAATAACTTTGATGTACTAGCTTAAAAAAATCTAAAACTTCATAGACACATGGAAACTTATGTCTTTAACACCTTTAAAAAAAGTTTTTTTAAATACCTACTAGCGCCGCCTAGTGGTTGATTAAAATGTCATTTTTTACACTCTCATGTATTGTGCTCAGTCTGTTTGAGTAAAACAAATGAAAATTGGTCAGAATATCAATAAGACATGGAATATTAAGGTTTTAAAATTTTACGACTTTTCGATAATGGGCGTAGTCTGCACGCCACCTCAAAGTCAGATGACTCGCCAAAACGAAAAAAGTGGCTGTAATTGGCCCCAAAATGGCCTTATGAGTGGAAAATAGCCTCTTACTCCCGGCCCGTTTGACCTAGAGCTCCAAAAATTTGTAGCCTTATGTAGGACCTCAAGCCCTACAAAAAAGTCAGCGTGAGCCATATGCTCAGATGTACAGAAAGAGAGTTATGAATTTTTGAATGTGCACCTTTGGCCCGTTTTTGCTCATTTGCAGGTCCCGAACTGCTCCTTTTTTCTCCCAAACGCTTGACCCGATCGACTTCAAATTTGCTGTGATGTTTTATCTGACTGTGAGGCACAATTGTTCAAATTTTCGTGACGATCCGCCAAGAAATATGTTGGGGGCGGGGCTTCATATTAAGCCTTTGATGATTACTTTGCCACATGTGAAACTAACCTTTATAACTCAGCTTTCCAAGCTTGGAAAAATCTGAAACTTCACAGACACATGAAGACTCAAGCCCTTAACACATGTGTTTAAAAAAATCTTAAATTGCTTATAAGGCCACCTAGTGGCAAACAAAAATGTCAGTCTGATTTCTCGCGAAAACGAACAAAATTGCTGTATTTGGACCAAGATGGTCTTATCTTTTCTAAACATTACATATTTGATGGATTTCCAATGCGGAATACACCTATCAACTTATTTTTTGCTATAGAGTGAGCGCCACCTAGTGGCAGCCAAAAATATAGCATTTTTTAAACGTTTTTATGTGTTTAGCTGAGCCCTTTGAAGTAATATTGCTGAAATTAGGTCTGACAAGCCTCTAGAGAGCCTTGCTGACCTCCATTAAATTTTACGAAGTTTCGATAATGGGCGTGGCCTCTGTGACCATTTTCATTCCGAAGCTTTATCTGTCCAGTAAAAGTTGCTGTAATTTGACCCAGATGATCTGATCTTCTCACAATTTCACACATTGGATAAAAATATTCTCCTGAACATAGCGACAAAAATATATTCCAGTTTAAAGCTAGCGCCACCTAGTGGCTGCAAAAAAAGTCATTAGTCGAAAGATTACAGTCAATCCTGTTTGGTTTGACCTACAGCTATGAAACTTTGTAGGCTAATGAAGGACTGTAAGACCTACAACAATGTCAATAGAAGTGATGTGCTAGGATATACAGAAAAATTGTTATGAATTTTTTTAATGTGCAGTTTTGTCCCATTCTTAGACATTAGATGGTCTCAAACTAGTGCCTTTTTCTCTTAAACGATTAACCCCATTACCTTCAACTTTGGCATGAATCATTATCCAACTGAGGGGCACACATAGTCCAAATATCGTGAGGATCTCTTGACATAAAAGATGGGGGCGGAGCTTCAAATTATGTTTAATACTTCCTTCGCCATGAGTGACAAAAATCTTAATAACTCAGCTATGACAACTTCAAAACATCTGAAACTTTCCTGGGACTTTAAAAGTCATGCAATAATACAGCTATGTGATAAACTTTCAAATCATTTACAGCGCCACCCAGTGGCGGACTAACATCTCATTTTTTATACTTTTATGTACTGTGAAATGCCTGTTTGACTAAATGAACTCAAAAATGGTCAGAAAAGCTATGACACATTGGAACATTAAGGTTCTCAACTTTTATGACTTTTCAATGAAGGGCGTGGCCTCTATGCCAACTCAAAATTCGATGTCTCGCGAAAACGGTAAAAGTTGCTGTAATTGGACCTAGACGATCTGATATTTTTAAAACTTCGTATATGGGATGGGAGTCCAATGTGAAACACAACTACAAGCCTATTTTTTATCATAGTACGAGCGCCACCTAGTGGCAGAAAAAAATATAGCAAATCCTTAACGTTTTTATGTACTCTGCTGAGCCCCTTGAAGTGATATCCCTTAAATGTTTTCTGAAAAGCCAGGGGCCATGCCTTATGCCCTCCACAAATGAGTACGATGTTTCCACAGTGGGTGTGGCCCATACGGCATTGAGAGTCACAAAACTGTAACAATAATAGCTGCAGTAACTCAACCCAAATTGTCCCACCTTGTCTAAATTTTACATATTTGGTAAGAGTCCTGCACTGAAGTCATCTACAACTAAGTTTTCATCGTTCATACTCCTTGTTCATACCCCGGCCTGTTCATACCCCAACGTGCACAGGTCTGCGAGGGCCCTTTATAGCTGCTTGCAGCTCTAGTTATTATTATTATTATTTACTGTGCAGCGCTTTTCCATTTTTGAGGGCCTAAACATGCACGAAAAGTCACCAAAATTTGCACATTTGTCGGGCCCGGTGAAAAATTGGATATTTTTGTGTTTCCCAAAACAATGCAAAAAAAATGGCTCTGCAGCGCCACCTAAGGTTGAAAAAGTGCACCTGGTCCCGGCCCGTTTGACCTAGAGCTACGAAAATTTTTAGGCATATGTAGGACCTAGAGACCTACAAAAAAGTCAGCGTGAGCCATGTGCTTAGATGTACAGAAAAAGAGTTATGAATTTTTGAATGTGCATTTTTGGCCCATTTTTGCACGTTTGCAGGTCCCAAACTGCTCCTTGTTTCTCCTAAACGCTTTACTCAATCGCCTTCAAATTTGCTGTGGTATATAATAAGACATAGGGGCACAACTGGGCAAAATTTGGTGCAGATCCGCTGACATATATGATAGGGGCGTGGCTTCAAATTATGTGTTCAATTTTTCCTTCGCCAAGAGGGACAAAAACCTTAATAACTTTGATGTACTAGCTTAAAAAAATCTAAAACTTCATAGACACATGGAAACTTATGTCTTTAACACCTTTAAAAAAAATTTTTTTAAATACCTACTAGCGCCGCCTAGTGGTTAATTAAAATGTCATTTTTTACACTTTCATGTATTGTGCTCAGTCTGTTTGAGTAAAACAAATGAAAATTGGTCAGAATATCAATAAGACATGGAATATTAAGGTTTTAAAATTTTACGACTTTTCGATAATGGGCAGAGTCTGCACGCCACCTCAAAGTCAGATGACTCGCCAAAACGAAAAAAGTGGCTGTAATTGGCCCCAAAATGGCCTTATGAGTGGAAAATAGCCTCTCACTCCCGGCCCGTTTGACCTAGAGCTACAAAAATTTGTAGCCTTATGTAGGACCTCGAGCCCTACAAAAAAGTCAGCGCGAGCCATATGCTCAGATGTACAGAAAGAGAGTTATGAATTTTTGAATGTGCACTTTTGGCCCGTTTTTGCTCATTTGCAGGTCCCGAACTGCTCCTTTTTTCTCCCAAACGCTTGACCCGATCGACTTCAAATTTGCTGTGATGTTTTATCTGACTGTGAGGCACAATTGTTCAAATTTTTGTGATGATCCGCCATCAAATATGTTGGGGGCGGAGCTTTAAAGTATGCCTTTGATGATTACTTTGCCACATGTGAAACAAACCTTTATAACTCAGCTTTACAAGCTTAGAAAAATCTGAAACTTCACAGACACATGGAGACTCAAGCCCTTAACACAAGTGTTTAAAAAAATCTTCAATTGCTTATAAGGCCATCTAGTGGCAAACAAAAATGTCAGTGTGATGTCTCGCCAAAACGAACAAAGTTGCTGTGTTTGGTCCCAGATGGTCTTTTCTTGTCTAAACTTCATATATTTTATGGGTTTCCAATGCGGAATACACCTATCAACGTATTTTTTGTTATAGTGCGAGCGCCACCTAGTGGCAGCCAAAAATATAGCATTTTTTAAACGTTTTTATGTGTTTAGCTGAGCCCTTTGAAGTAATATCGCTGAAATTAAGTCTGAAAAGCCTCTAGACAGCCTTGCTGAACTCCACCAAATTTTACGAAGTTTCGATAATGGGCGTGGCCTCTACGACCATTTTCATTCAGAAGCTTTATCTGTCCAGTAAAAATTGCTGTAATTTGACCCAGATGATCTGATCTTCTCACAATTTCACACATTGGATGAAAATATTCTCCTGAACATATCGACAAAAATATATTCCACTTTAAAGCTAGCGCCACCTAGTGGCTGCAAAAAATGTCATTAGTCGAAATATTACAGTCAATCCTGTTTGGTTTGACCTACAGCTATGAAACTTTGTAGGCAAATGAAGGACTGTAAGACCTACAAAAAAGTCAATAGAAGTGATGTGCTAGGATGTACAGAAAAATTGTTATGATTTTTTTTAATGTGCAGTTTTGTCCCATTCTTAGACATTAGCTGGTCTCAAACTAGTGCCTTTTTCTCTTAAACAATTCACCCCATTACCTTCAACTTTGGCATGAATCATTATCCAACTGAGGGGCACACATAGTCCAAATATCATGAAGATCTCTTGACATAAAAGATGGGGGCGGAGCTTCAAATTATGTTTAATACTTCCTTCGCCAAGAGTGACAAAAATCTTAATAACTCAGCTATGACAGCTTCAAACCATCTGAAACTTTCCTGGGACTTTAAAAGTAATGCAATAATACAGCTATGTGATAAACTTTCAAATCATTTACAGTGCCACTCAGTGGAGGAAAAAAATCTCATTTTTTATACTTTTATGTACTGTGAAATGCCTGTTTGACTAAATGAACTCAAAAATGGTCAGAAAAGCTATGACAGATTGGAACATTAAGGTTCTCAACTTTTATGACTTTTCATTAAAGGGTGTCGCCTCTATGCCAACTCAAAATCCGCTGTCTCGCGAAAACGGTAAAAGTTGCTGTAAATGGACCTAGACGATCTTATATTTTTAAAACTTAGTATATGGGATGGGAGTCCAATGTGAAACACACCTACAAGCCTATTTTTTATCATAGTACGAGCGCCACCTAGTGGCAGCAAAAAATATAGTAAATCCTTAATGTTTTTATGTACTCTGCTGAGCCCCTTGAAGTGACATCCCTTAAATGTTTTTTGAAAAGCCAGTGGCCATGCCTTATGCCCTCCACAAATCAGTACGATGTTTCGACAGTGAATGTGGCCTATATCGCATTGAAAGTCACAAAATTGGAAAAATAAAAGCTGCAGTAACTCCACCCACATTGTCCCACCTTGTCTAAATTTTACATATTTGGTAAGAGTCCTGCACTGAAGTCATCTACAACTACTTTTTCATCGTTCAGAGTCCTTGTTCATACCCTGACCTGTTAATACCCCAACGTGCACAGGTCTGCGAGGGCCCTTTATAGCTGCTTGCAGCTCTAGGTATTAGGGCCCGAGCAGCTACCGCTGCGAGAGCCCTCTTGTTTTTCTCCAGATTATTATTAGGGCCAGAGCAGCTACCGCTGCAAGAGCCCTCTTGTTTTTCTCCAGATTATTAGGGCCCGAGCAGCTACCGCTGCGAGAGCCCTCTTGTTTTTCTCCAGATTATTATTATTATTATTATTATTATTATTATTATTATTATTATTATTAGGGCCCGAGCAGCTACCGCTGCGAGAGCCCTCTTGTTTTTCTCCAGATTATTATTTAGGGCCCGAGCAGCTACCGCTGCGAGAGCCCTCTTGTTTTTCTCCAGATTATTATTAGGGCCCGAGCAGCTACCGCTGCGAGAGCCCTCTTGTTTTTCTCCAGATTATTATTATTATTAGGGCCCGAGCAGCTACCGCTGCGAGAGCCCTCTTGTTTTTCTCCAGATTATTATTATTATTATTATTATTATTATTATTATTATTATTATTATTATTATTATTTACTGTGCAGCGCTTTTCCAATTTTGAGGGCCTAAACATGCACGAAAAGTCACCAAAATTTGCACATTTGTCGGGCCCGGTGAAAAATTGGATAATTTTGTGTTTCCCAAAACAATGCAAAAAAAATGGCTCTGCAGCGCCACCTAAGGTTGAAAAAGTGCACCTGGTCCCGGCCCGTTTGACCTAGAGCTACGAAAATTTTTAGGCATATGTAGGACCTAGAGACCTACAAAAAAGTCAGCGCGAGCCATGTGCTCAGATGTACAGAAAAAGAGTTATGATTTTTTGAATGTGCATTTTTGGCCCATTTTTGCACGTTTGCAGGTCCCAAACTGCTCTTTGTTTCTCCTAAACGCTTTACTCAATCACCTTCAAATTTGCTGTGGTCAATATTCACACATAGGGGCACAAGTGGGCAAAATTTGGTGCAGATCCGCTGACATATATGATAGGGGCGTGGCTTCAAATTATGTGTTCAATTTTTCCTTCGCCAAGAGTGACATAAACCTTAATAACTTTGATGTACTAGCTTAAAAAAATCTAAAACTTCATAGACACATGGAAACTTATGTCTTTAACACCTTTGAAAAAAGTTTTTTTAAATACCTACTAGCGCCACTTAGTGGTTGATTAAAATGTCATTTTTTACACTTTCATGTATTGTGCTCAGTCTGTTTGAGTAAAACAAATGAAAATTGGTCAGAATATCATTAAGACATGGAATATTAAGGTTTTAAAATTTTACGACTTTTCGATAATGGGCATAGTCTGCACGCCACCTCAAAGTCAGATGACTCGCCAAAACGAAAAAAGTGGCTGAAATTGGCCCCAAAATGGCCTTATGAGTGGAAAATAGCCTCTCACTCCCGGCCCGTTTGACCTAAAGCTACAAAAATTTGTAGCCTTATGTAGGACCTCGAGCCCTACAAAAAAGTCAGCGCGAGCCATATGCTCAGATGTACAGAAAGAGAGTTATGAATTTTTGAATGTGCACTTTTGGCCTGTTTTTGCTCATTTGCAGGTCCCGAACTGCTCCTTTTTTCTCCCAAACGCTTGACCCGATCGACTTTAAATTTGCTGTGATGTTTTATCTGACTGTGAGGCACAATTGTTCAAATTTTTGTGACGATCCGCCAACAAATATGTTGGGGGCGGGCCTTTATATTATGCCTTTGATGATTACTTTGCCACATGTGAAACAAACCTTTATAACTCAGCTTTACAAGCTTAGAAAAATCTGAAACTTCACAGACACATGGAGACTCAAGCCCTTAACACAAGTGGTTAAACAAATCTTCAATTGCTTGTGAGGCCATCTAGTGGCAAACAAAAATGTCAGTCTGATGTCTCGCCAAAACGAACAAAGTTGCTGTGTTTGGTCCCAGATAGTCTTATCTTTTCTAAACATTACATATTTGATGGATTTCCAATGCAGATTACACCTATCAACGTATTTTTTGCTATAGTGCGAGCGCCACCTAGTGGCAGACAAAAAAATAGCATTTTTGAAACATTTTTACGTGTTTAGCTAAGCCCTTTGAAGTAATATCGCTGAAATTAAGTGTGACAAGCCTCTAGACAGCCCTGCTGACCTCCACCAAATTTTACGAATTTTCGATGATGGGCGTGGCCTTTACGTCCATTTTCATTCCGAAAATTTAACGGACCAGTAAAAGCTGCTGTAATTTGACCCAGATGATCTGATCTTCTCACAATTTCACACATTGGATGAAAATCTGTTCCTGAAGATATCGACAAACATATATTCCAGTTTAAAGCTAGCGCCACCTAGTGGCTGCAAAAAATGTCATTAGTCGAAAGATTGGAGTTATTCCTGTTTGGTTTGACCTAACACTATAAAAGTTTTTATGCATATGTAGGATTGTAAGACCTACAAAAAAGTCAATAGAAGTGATGTGCTAAGATGTACAGAATAATTTTTATGATTTTTTTTTATGTGCAATTTTGCCCCATTCTTAGACATTAGCCGGTCTAAATCTAGTGCCTTTTTCTCTTAAACGGTTTACCCGATTAACTTCTACGTTGGCATGGACTATTAACAGATATAGCGGCACAAATCTCCCAAAAATTGTGAAGATCCCATGACTTGTAAGATGTGGGCGGAGCTTCAAATTGTTTTGAATATTTTCTTCGCCAAGAGTGACAAAAACCTTAATAACTCAGCTGTTTCTGCTTCAAATCATGTGAAACACTTGCAGGGAGTTTAAAAGTCATGCCCTAATACAGCTATGTGATAAACATCCAAATCATTTACAGCGCCACCTAGTGGCGGACAAAAATCTAATTTTTTACACTCTCATGTACTGTGCAATGTCTGTTTGACTACATGAACTCAAAAATGGTCAGAAAAGCTATGACACATTGGAACATTAAGGTTCTCAACTTTTATGACTTTTCATTAAAGTGCGTGGCCTCTATGCCAACTCAAAATCTGATGTCTCGCGAAAACGGTAAAAGTTGCTGTAATTGGACCTAGATGATCTGATGTTTGCAAAACTTCATATATGGGATGGGAGTCCAATGTGAAACACACCTACAAGCCTATTTTTTATCATAGTACGAGCGCCACCTAGTGGCAGCAAAATATATAGCAAATCCTTAATGTTTTTATGTACTCTGCTGAGCCCCTTGAAGTGATATCCCTTAAATGTTTTCTGAAAAGCCAGTGGCCATGCCTTATGCCCCCCACAAATCAGTACAATGTTTCGACAGTGGGTGTGGCCTATATGGCATTGAAAGTCACAAAATTGGAACAATAAAAGCTGCAGTAACTCCACACACATTGTCCCACCTTGTCTAAATTTTACATATTTGGTAATAGTCCTGCACTGAAGTCATCTACAACTACTTTTTCATCGTTCATAGTCCTTGTTCATACCCCGACCTGTTCATACCTCAACGTGCACAGGTCTGCGAGGGCCCTTTATAGCTGCTTGCAGCTCTAGTTATTATTATTATTATTATTATTTACTGTGCAGCGCTTTTCCATTTTTGAGGGCCTAAACATGCACGAAAAGTCACCAAAATTTGCACATTTGTCGGGCCCGGTGAAAAATTGGATAATTTTGTGTTTCCTAAAAAAATGCAAAAAAAATGGCTCTGCAGCGCCACCTAAGGTCGAAAAAGTGCACCTGGTCCCGGCCCGTTTGACCTAGAGCTACGAAAATTTTTAGGCATATGTAGGACCTAGAGACCTACAAAAAAGTCAGCGCGAGCCATGTGCTCAGACGTACAGAAAAAGAGTTATGAATTTTTGAATGTGCATTTTTGGCCCATTTTTGCACGTTTGCAGGTCCCAAACTGCTCCTTGTTTCTCCTAAACGCTTTACTCAATCGCCTTTAAATTTGCTGTGGTCTATAATTAGACATAGGGGCACAAGTGGGCAAAATTTGGTGCAGATCCGCTGACATATATGATAGGGGCGTGGCTTCAAATTATGTGTTCAATTTTTCCTTCGCCAAGAGGGACAAAAACCTTAATAACTTTGATGTACTAGCTTAAAAAAATCAAAAACTTCATAGACACATGGAAACTTATGTCTTTAACACCTTTGAAAAAAGTTTTTTTTAATACCTACTAGCGCCGCCTAGTGGTTGATTAAAATGTCATTTTTTACAGTTTCATGTATTGTGCTCAGTCTGTTTGAGTAAAACTAGTGAAAATTGGTCAGAATATCATTAAGACATGGAATATTAAGATTTTAAAATTTTATGACTTTTCGATAATGGGCGTGGTCTGCACGCCACTTCAAAGTCAGATGACTCGCCAAAACGAAAAAAGTGGCTGTAATTGGCCCCAAAATGGCCTTATGAGTGGAAAATAGCCTCTTACTCCCGGCCCATTTGACCTAGAGCTACAAAAATTTGTAGCCTTATGTAGGACCTCGAGCCCTACAAAAAAGTCAGCGCGAGCCATATGCTCAGATGTACAGAAAGAGAGTTATGAATTTTTGAATGTTCACCTTTGGCCCGTTTTTGCTCATTTGCAGGTCCCAAACTGCTCCTTTTTTCTCCCAAACGCTTGACCCGATCGACTTCAAATTTGCTGTGATGTTTTATCTGAGTGTGAGGCACAAATGTTCAAATTTTTGTGATGATCCGCCATCAAATATGTTGGGGGCGGGGCTTCATATTATGCCTTTGATGATTACTTTGCCACATGTGAAACAAATCTTTATAACTCAGCTTTACCAGCTTAGAAAAATCTGAAAATTCACAGACACATGGAGACTCGAGCCCTTAACACAAGTCTTTAAAAAAATCTTCAACTGCTTATAAGGCCATTTAGTGGCAAACAAAAATCTCAGTCTGAAGTCTCGCCAAAATGAACAAAGTTGCTGTGTTTGGTCCCAGATGGTCTTATCTTTTCTAAACTTCATATATTTGATGGGTTTCCAATGCAGTATACACCTATCAACGTATTTTTTGTTATAGTGCGAGCGCCACCTAGTGGCAGCCAAAAATATAGCATTTTTTAAACGTTTTTAAGTGTTTAGCTGAGCCCTTTCATGTAATATCGCTGAAATTAAGTCTGAAAAGCCTCTAGACAGCCTTGCTTACCTCCACAAAATTTTACGAAGTTTCGATAATGGGCGTGGCCTCTACGACCATTTTCATTCCGAAGCTTTATCTGTCCAGTAAAAGTTGCTGTAATTTGACCCAGATGATCTGATCTTCTCACAATTTCACACATTGGATGAAAATATTCTCCTGAACATATCGACAAAAATATATTCCAGTTTAAAGCTAGCACCACCTAGTGGCTGCAAAAAATGTCATTAGTCGAAAGATTACAGTCAATCCTGTTTGGTTTGACCTACAGCTATGAAACTTTGTAGGCAAATGAAGGACTGCAAGACCTACAAAAAAGTCAATAGAAGTGATGTGCTAGGATGTACAGAAAAATTGTTATGAATTTTTTCATAATGCAGTTTTGTCCCATTCTTAGACGTTAGCTGGTCTCAAACTAGTGTCTTTTTCTCTTAAATGATTCATCCCATTACCTTCAAATTTGGCATGAATCATTATCCAACTGAGGGGCACACATAGGCCAAATATCGTGAAGATCTCTTGACATAAAAGATGGAGGCGGAGCTTCAAATTATGTTTAATACTTCCTTCGCCAAGAGTGACAAAAATCTTAATAACTCAGCTATGCCACCTTCAAACCATCTGAAACTTTCCTGGGACTTTAAAAGTCATGGAATAATGCAGCTATGTGATAAACTTTCAAATCATATACAGCGCCACCCAGTGGCGGACAAAAATCTCATTTTTTATACTTTTATGTACTGTGAAATGCCTGTTTGACTAAATGAACTCAAAAATGGTCAGAAAAGCTATGACATATTGGAACATTAAGGTTCTCAACTTTTATGACTTTTCATTAAAGGGCGTGGCCTCTATGCCAACTCAAAATCCGATGTCTCGCGAAAACGGTAAAAGTTGCTGTAATTGGACCTAGACGATCTTATATTTTTAAAACTTCATATATGGGATGGGAGTCCAATGTGAAACACACCTACAAGCCTATTTTTATCATAGTACGAGCGCCACCTAGTGGCAGCAAAAAATATAGCAAATCCTTAATGTTTTTATGTACTCTGCTGAGCCCCTTGAAGTGATATCCCTTAAATGTTTTCTGAAAAGCCAGTGGCCATGCCTTATGCCCTCCACAAATCAGTACGATGTTTCGACAGTGGGTGTGGCCTATATGGCATTGAAAGTCACAACATTGGAACAATAAAAGCTGCAGTAACTCCACCCACATTGTCCCACCTTGTCTAAATTTTACATATTTGGTAAGAGTCCTGCACTGAAGTCATCTACAACTACTTTTTGATCGTTCATAGTCCTTGTTCATACCCCGACCTGTTCATACCCCAACGTGCACAGGTCTGCGAGGGCCCTTTATAGCTGCTTGCAGCTCTAGTTATTATTATTATTATTTACTGTGCAGCGCTTTTCCATTTTTGAGGGCCTAAACATGCACGAAAAGTCACCAAAATTTGCACATTTGTCGGGCCCGGTGAAAAATTGGATATTTTTGTGTTTCCCAAAACAATGCAAAAAAAATGGCTCTGCAGCGCCACCTAAGGTCGAAAAAGTGCACCTGGTCCCGGCCCGTTTGACCTAGAGCTACGAAAATTTTTAGCCATATGTAGGACCTAGAGACCTACAAAAAAGTCAGCGCGAGCCATGTGCTCAGATGTACAGAAAAAGAGTTATGAATTTTTGAATGTGCATTTTTGGCCCATTTTTGCACGTTTGCAGGTCCCAAACTGCTCCTTGTTTCTCCCAAACGCTTTACTCAATCGCCTTCAAATTTGCTGTGGTCCATATTCACACATAGGGGCACAAGTGGGCTAAATTTGGTGCAGATCCGCTGACATATATGATAGGGGCGTGGCTTCAAATTATGTGTTCAATTTTTCCTTCGCCAAGAGTGACAAAAACCTTAATAACTTTGATGTACTAGCTTAAAAAAATCTAAAACTTCATAGACACATGGAAACTTATGTCTTTAACACTTTTTAAAAAAGTTTTTTTAAATACCTACTAGCGCCGCCTAGTGGTTGATTAAAATGTCATTTTTTACACTTTCATGTATTGTGCTCAGTCTGTTTGAGTAAAACAAATGAAAATTGGTCAGAATATCATTAAGACATGGAATATTAAGGTTTTAAAATTTTACGACTTTTCGATAATGGGCGTAGTCTGCACGCCACCTCAAAGTCAGATGACTCGCCAAAACGAAAAAAGTGGCTGTAATTGGCCCCAAAATGGCCTTATGAGTGGAAAATAGCCTCTCACTCCCGGCCCGTTTGACCTAGAGCTCCAAAAATTTGTAGCCTTATGTAGGACCTCGAGCCCTACAAAAAAGTCAGCGCGAGCCCTATGCTCAGATGTACAGAAAGAGAGTTATGAATTTTTGAATGTGCACCTTTAGCCCGTTTTTGCTCATTTGCAGGTCCCGAACTGCTCCTTTTTTCTCCCAAACGCTTGACCCGATCGACTTCAAATTTGCTGTGATGTTTTATCTGACTGTCAGGCACAATTGTTCAAATTTTTGTGACGATCCGCCATCAAATATGTTGGGGGCGGGGCTTTATATTATGCCTTTGATGATTACTTTGCCACATGTGAAACAAACCTTTATAACTCAGCTTTACAAGCTTAGAAAAATCTGAAACTTCACAGACACATGGAGACTTAAGCCCTTAACACAAGTGTTTAAAAAAATATTCAATTGCTTATAAGGCCATCTAGTGGCAAACAAAAATGTCAGTCTGATGTCTCGCCAAAACGAACAAAGTTGCTGTGTTTGGTCCCAGATGGTCTTATCTTTTCTAAACTTCATATATTTGATGGGTTTCCAATGCGGAATACACCTAACAACGTATTTTTTGTTATAGTGCGAGCGCCACCTAGTGGCAGCCAAAAATAGAGCATTTTTTAAACGTTTTTATGTGTTTAGCTGAGCCCTTTGATGTAATATCGCTGAAATTAGGTCTGAAAAGCCTCTAGACAGCCCTGCTGACCTCCACCAAATTTTACGAAGTTTCGATAATGGGCGTGGCCTCTACGACCATTTTCATTCCGAAGCTTTATCTGTCCAGTAAAAGTTGCTCTAATTTGACCCAGATGATCTGATCTTCTCACAATTTCACACATTGGATGAAAATATTCTCCTGAACATATCGACAAAAATATATTCCAGTTTAAAGCTAGCGCCACCTAGTGGCTGCAAAAAATGTCATTAGTCGAAAGATTACAGTCAATCCTGTTTGGTTTGACCTACAGCTATGAAACTTTGTAGGCAAATGAAGAACTGCAAGACCTACAAAAAAGTCAATAGAAGTGATGTGCTAGGATGTACAGAAAAATTGTTAAGAATTTTTTTAATGTGCAGTTTTGTCCCATTCTTAGACATTAGCTGGTCTCAAACTAGTGCCTTTTTCTCTTAAACGATTCACCCCATTACCTTCAACTTTGGCATGAATCATTATCCAACTGAGGGGCACACATAGTCCAAATATCGTGAAGATCTCTTGACAGAAAAGATGGGGGCGGAGCTTCAAATTATGTTTAATACTTCCTTCGCCAAGAGTGACAAAAATGTTAATAACTCAGCTATGACAGCTTCAAACCATCTGAAACTTTCCTGGGACTTTAAAAGTCATGCAATAATACAGCTATGTGATAAACTTTCAAATCATTTACAGCGCCACCCAGTGGCGGACAAAAATCTCATTTTTTATACTTTTATGTACTGTGAAATGCCTGTTTGACTAAATGAACTAAAAAATGGTCAGAAAAGCTATGACACATTGGAACATTAAGGTTCTCAACTTTTATGACTTTTTATTAAAGGGCGTGGCCTCTACTACAACTCAAAATCTGATGTCTCGCGAAAACGGTAAAAGTTGCTGTATTTGGACCTAGACGATCTGATATTTTTAAAACTTCATATATGGGATGGGTGTCCAATGTGAAACACACCTACAAGCCTATTTTTTATCATAGTACGAGCGCCACCTAGTGGCAGCAAAAACTATAGCAAATCCTTAACGTTTTTATGTACTCTGCTGAGCCCCTTGAAGTGATATCCCTTAAATGTTTTCTGAAAAGCCAGTGGCCATGCCTTATGCCCTCCACAAATCAGTATGATGTTTCCACAGTGGGTGTGGCCTATACGGCATTGAAAGCTACAAAACTGTAACAATCAAAGCTGCAGTAACTCCACCCACATTGTCCCACCTTGTCTAAATTTTACATATTTGGTAAGAGTCCTGCACTGAAGTCATCTACAACTACTATTTCATCGTTCATAGTCCTTGTTCATACCCCGACCTGTTCATACCCCAACGTGCACAGGTCTGCGAGGGCCCTTTATAGCTGCTTGCAGCTCTAGTCTTATTAGGGCCCGAGCAGCTACCGCTGCGAGAGCCCTCTTGTTTTTCTCCAGATTATTATTATTATTATTATTATTATTATTATTATTATTTACTGTGCAGCGCTTTTCCATTTTTGAGGGCCTAAACATGCACGAAAAGTCACCAAAATTTGCACATTTGTCGGGCCCGGTGAAAAATTGGATATTTTTGTGTTTCCTAAAAAAATGCAAAAAAAATGGCTCTGCAGCGCCACCTAAGGTCGAAAAAGTGCACCTGGTCCCGGCCCGTTTGACCTAGAGCTACGAAAATTTTTAGGCATATGTAGGACCTAGAGACCTACAAAAAAGTCAGCGCGAGCCATGTGCTCAGATGTACAGAAAAAGAGTTATGAATTTTTGAATGTGCATTTTTGGCCCATTTTTGCACGTTTGCAGGTCCCAAACTGCTCCTTGTTTCTCCTAAACGCTTTACTCAATCGCCTTTAAATTTGCTGTGGTCTATAATTAGACATAGGGGCACAAGTGGGCAAAATTTGGTGCAGATCCGCTGACATATATGATAGGGGCGTGGCTTCAAATTATGTGTTCAATTTTTCCTTCGCCAAGAGGGACAAAAACCTTAATAACTTTGATGTACTAGCTTAAAAAAATCAAAAACTTCATAGACACATGGAAACTTATGTCTTTAACACCTTTCAAAAAAGTTTTTTTCAATACCTACTAGCGCCGCCTAGTGGTTGATTAAAATGTCATTTTTTACAGTTTCATGTATTGTGCTCAGTCTGTTTGAGTAAAACTAGTGAAAATTGGTCAGAATATCATTAAGACATGGAATATTAAGATTTTAAAATTTTATGACTTTTCGATAATGGGCGTGGTCTGCACGCCACTTCAAAGTCAGATGACTCGCCAAAACGAAAAAAGTGGCTGTAATTGGCCCCAAAATGGCCTTATGAGTGGAAAATAGCCTCTTACTCCCGGCCCATTTGACCTAGAGCTACAAAAATTTGTAGCCTTATGTAGGACCTCGAGCCCTACAAAAAAGTCAGCGCGAGCCATATGCTCAGATGTACAGAAAGAGAGTTATGAATTTTTGAATGTGCACCTTTGGCCCGTTTTTGCTCATTTGCAGGTCCCAAACTGCTCCTTTTTTCTCCCAAACGCTTGACCCGATCGACTTCAAATTTGCTGTGATGTTTTATCTGAGTGTGAGGCACAAATGTTCAAATTTTTGTGATGATCCGCCATCAAATATGTTGGGGGCGGGGCTTCATATTATGCCTTTGATGATTACTTTGCCACATGTGAAACAAATCTTTATAACTCAGCTTTGCCAGCTTAGAAAAATCTGAAAATTCACAGACACATGGAGACTCGAGCCCTTAACACAAGTCTTTAAAAAAATCTTCAACTGCTTATAAGGCCATTTAGTGGCAAACAAAAATCTCAGTCTGAAGTCTCGCCAAAATGAACAAAGTTGCTGTGTTTGGTCCCAGATGGTCTTATCTTTTCTAAACTTCATATATTTGATGGGTTTCCAATGCAGTATACACCTATCAACGTATTTTTTGTTATAGTGCGAGCGCCACCTAGTGGCAGCCAAAAATATAGCATTTTTTAAACGTTTTTAAGTGTTTAGCTGAGCCCTTTCATGTAATATCGCTGAAATTAAGTCTGAAAAGCCTCTAGACAGCCTTGCTTACCTCCACAAAATTTTACGAAGTTTCGATAATGGGCGTGGCCTCTACGACCATTTTCATTCCGAAGCTTTATCTGTCCAGTAAAAGTTGCTGTAATTTGACCCAGATGATCTGATCTTCTCACAATTTCACACATTGGATGAAAATATTCTCCTGAACATATCGACAAAAATATATTCCAGTTTAAAGCTAGCACCACCTAGTGGCTGCAAAAAATGTCATTAGTCGAAAGATTACAGTCAATCCTGTTTGGTTTGACCTACAGCTATGAAACTTTGTAGGCAAATGAAGGACTGCAAGACCTACAAAAAAGTCAATAGAAGTGATGTGCTAGGATGTACAGAAAAATTGTTATGAATTTTTTCATAATGCAGTTTTGTCCCATTCTTAGACGTTAGCTGGTCTCAAACTAGTGTCTTTTTCTCTTAAATGATTCATCCCATTACCTTCAAATTTGGCATGAATCATTATCCAACTGAGGGGCACACATAGGCCAAATATCGTGAAGATCTCTTGACATAAAAGATGGAGGCGGAGCTTCAAATTATGTTTAATACTTCCTTCGCCAAGAGTGACAAAAATCTTAATAACTCAGCTATGCCACCTTCAAACCATCTGAAACTTTCCTGGGACTTTAAAAGTCATGGAATAATGCAGCTATGTGATAAACTTTCAAATCATATACAGCGCCACCCAGTGGCGGACAAAAATCTCATTTTTTATACTTTTATGTACTGTGAAATGCCTGTTTGACTAAATGAACTCAAAAATGGTCAGAAAAGCTATGACATATTGGAACATTAAGGTTCTCAACTTTTATGACTTTTCATTAAAGGGCGTGGCCTCTATGCCAACTCAAAATCCGATGTCTCGCGAAAACGGTAAAAGTTGCTGTAATTGGACCTAGACGATCTTATATTTTTAAAACTTCATATATGGGATGGGAGTCCAATGTGAAACACACCTACAAGCCTATTTTTATCATAGTACGAGCGCCACCTAGTGGCAGCAAAAAATATAGCAAATCCTTAATGTTTTTATGTACTCTGCTGAGCCCCTTGAAGTGATATCCCTTAAATGTTTTCTGAAAAGCCAGTGGCCATGCCTTATGCCCTCCACAAATCAGTACGATGTTTCGACAGTGGGTGTGGCCTATATGGCATTGAAAGTCACAAAATTGGAACAATAAAAGCTGCAGTAACTCCACCCACATTGTCCCACCTTGTCTAAATTTTACATATTTGGTAAGAGTCCTGCACTGAAGTCATCTACAACTACTTTTTGATCGTTCATAGTCCTTGTTCATACCCCGACCTGTTCATACCCCAACGTGCACAGGTCTGCGAGGGCCCTTTATAGCTGCTTGCAGCTCTAGTTATTATTATTATTTACTGTGCAGCGCTTTTCCATTTTTGAGGGCCTAAACATGCACGAAAAGTCACCAAAATTTGCACATTTGTCGGGCCCGGTGAAAAATTGGATATTTTTGTGTTTCCCAAAACAATGCAAAAAAAATGGCTCTGCAGCGCCACCTAAGGTCGAAAAAGTGCACCTGGTCCCGGCCCGTTTGACCTAGAGCTACGAAAATTTTTAGGCATATGTAGGACCTAGAGACCTACAAAAAAGTCAGCGCAAGCCATGTGCTCAGATGTACAGAAAAAGAGTTATGAATTTTTGAATGTGCATTTTTGGCCCATTTTTGCACGTTTGCAGGTCCCAAACTGCTCCTTGTTTCTCCTAAACGCTTTACTCAATCGCCTTCAAATTTGCTGTGGTCCATATTCACACATAGGGGCACAAGTGGGCAAAATTTGGTGCAGATCCGCTGACATATATGATAGGGGCGTGGCTTCAAATTATGTGTTCAATTTTTCCTTCGCCAAGAGGGACAAAAACCTTAATAACTTTGATGTACTAGCTTAAAAAAATCTAAAACTTCATAGACACATGGAAACTTATGTCTTTAACACCTTTATAAAAAGTTTTTTTCAATACCTACTAGCGCCACCTAGTGGTTGATTAAAATGTCATTTTTTACACTTTCATGTATTGTGCTCAGTCTGTTTGAGTAAAACAAATGAAAATTGGTCAGAATATCAATAAGACATGGAATATTAAGGTTTTAAAATTTTACGACTTTTCGATAATGGGCGAAGTCTGCAGGCCACCTCAAAGTCAGATGACTCGCCAAAACGAAAAAAGTGGCTGTAATTGGCCCCAAAATGGCCTTATGAGTGGAAAATAGCCTCTCACTCCCGGCCCGTTTGACCTAGAGCTCTAAAAATTTGTAGCCTTATGTAGGACCTCGAGCCCTACAAAAAAGTCAGCGCGAGCCATGTGCTCAGATGTACAGAAAGAGAGTTATGAATTTTTGAATGTGCACTTTTGGCCCGTTTTTCCTCATTTGCAGGTCCCGAACTGCTCCTTTTTTCTCCCAAACGCTTGACCCGATCGACTTCAAATTTGCTGTGATGTTTTATCTGACTGTGAGGCACAATTATTCAAATTTTTGTGATGATCCGTCATCAAACATGTTGGGGGCGGGGCTTTATATTATGCCTTTGATGATTACTTTGCCACATGTGAAACAAACCTTTATAACTCAGCTTTACAAGCTTAGAAAAATCTGAAACTTCACATACACATGAAGACTTAAGCCCTTAACACAAGTGTTTAAAAAAATCTTCAATTGCTTATAAGGCCATCTAGTGGCTAACAAAAATCTCAGTCTGATGTCTCGCCAAAACGAACAAAGTTGCTGTGTTTGGTCCCAGATGGTCTTATCTTTTCTAAACTTCATATATTTGATGGGTTTCCAATGCAGTACACACCTATCAACGTATTTTTTGTTATAGTGCGAGCGCCACCTAGTGGCAGCCAAAAATATAGCATTTTTTAAACGTTTTTATGTGTTTAGCTGAGCCCTTTCATGTAATATCGCTGAAATTAAGTCTGCAAAGCCTCTAGACAGCCCCGCTGACCTCCACCAAATTTTACAAAGTTTCGATAATGGGCGTGGTCTCTACGACCATTTTCATTCCGAAGCTTTATCTGTCCAGTAAAAGTTGCTGTAATTTGACCCAGATGATCTGATCTTCTCACAATTTCACACATTGGATGAAAATATTCTCCTGAACATATCGACAAAAATATATTCCAGTTTAAAGCTAGCACCACCTAGTGGCTGCAAAAAATGTCATTAGTCGAAAGATTACAGTCAATCCTGTTTGGTTTGACCTACAGCTATGAAACTTTGTAGGCAAATGAAGGACTGTAAGACCTACAAAAAAGTCAATAGAAGTGATGTGCTAGGATGTACAGAAAAATTGTTATGATTTTTTTTAATGTGCAGTTTTGTCCCATTCTTAGACATTAGCTGGTCTCAAACTAGTGCCCTTTTCTCTTAAATGATTCACCCCATTACCTTCAACTTTGGCATGAATCATTATCCAACTGAGGGGCACACATAGTCCAAATATCGTGAAGATCTCTTGACAGAAAAGATGGGGGCGGAGCTTCAAATTATGTTTAATACTTCCTTCGCCAAGAGTAACAAAAATATTAATAACTCAGCTATGACAGCTTCAAACCATCTGAAACTTTCCTGGGACTTTAAAAGTCATGCAATAATACAGCTATGTGATAAACTTTCAAATCATTTACAGCGCCACCCAGTGGCGTACAAAAATCTCATTTTTTATACTTTTATGTACTGTGAAATGCCTGTTTGACTAAATTAACTCAAAAATGGTCAGAAAAGCTATGACACATTGGAACATTAAGGTTCTCAACTTTTATGACTTTTCAATAAAGGGCGTGGCCTCTATGCCAACTCAAAGTCTTATGTCTCGCAAAAACGGTAAAAGTTGCTGTAATTGGACCTAGATGATCTGATGTTTGCAAAACTTCATATATGGGATGGGAGTCCAATGTGAAACACACCTACAAGCCTATTTTTCATCATAGTACGAGCGGCACCTAATGGCAGCAAAAAATATAGCAAATCCTTAATTTTTTATGTACTCTGCTGAGCCCCTTGAAGTGATATCCCTTAAATGTTTTCTGAAAAGCCAGTGGCCATGCCTTATGCCCTCCACAAATCAGTACAATGTTTCGACAGTGGGTGTGGCCTATATGGCATTGAAAGTCACAAAATTGGAACAATAAAAGCTGCAGTAACTCAACACACATTGTCCCACCTTGTCTAAATTTTACATATTTGGTAATAGTCCTGCACTGAAGTGATCTACAACTAATTTTTCATTATTCATAGTCCTTGTTCATACCCCGACCTGTTCATACCCCAACGTGCACAGGTCTGCGAGGGCCCTTTATAGCTGCTTGCAGCTCTAGTTATTATTAGGGCCCGAGCAGCTACCGCTGCGAGAGCCCTCTTGTTTTTCTCCGGATTATTATTATTATTATTATTATTTACTGTGCAGCGCTTTTCCATTTTTGAGGGCTTAAACATGCACGAAAAGTCACCAAAATTTGCACATTTGTCGGGCCCGGTGAAAAATTTGAGATTTTTGTGTTTGCTAAAACAATGCAAAAAAAAAGGCTCTGCAGCGCCACCTAAGGTCGAAAAAGTGCACCTGGTCCCGGCCCGTTTGACCTAGAGCTACGAAAATTTTTAGGCATATGTAGGACCTAGAGACCTACAAAAAAGTCAGCGTGAGCCATGTGCTCAGATGTACAGAAAAAGAGTTATGAATTTTTGAATGTGCATTTTTGGCCCATTTTTGCACGTTTGCAGGTCCAAAACTGCTCCTTGTTTCTCCTAAACGCTTTACTCAATCGCCTTCAAATTTGCTGTGGTCTATAATTAGACATAGGAGTACCACTGGGCAAAATTTGGTGCAGATCCGCTGACATATATGATAGGGGCGTGGCTTCAAATTATGTGTTCAATTTTTCCTTTGCCAAGAGTGACATAAACCTTAATAACTTTGATGTACTAGCTTAAAATAATCTAAAACTTCATAGACACATGGAAACTTGTGTCTTTAACACCTTTGAAAAAAGTTTTTTTAAATACCTACTAGCGCTGCCTAGTGGTTGATTAAAATGTCATTTTTTACACTTTCATGTATTGTGCTCAGTCTGTTTGAGTAAAACAAGTGAAAATTAGTCAAAATATCATTAAGACATGGAATATTAAGGTTTTAAAATTTTATGACTTTTCGATAATGGGCGTAGTCTGCACGCCACCTCAAAGTCAGATGACTCGCCAAAACGAAAAAAGTGGCTGTAATTGGCCCCAAAATGGCCTTATGAGTGGAAAATAGCCTCTCACTCCCGGCCCGTTTGACCTAGAGCTCCAAAAATTTGTAGCCTTATGTAGGACCTCGAGCCCTACAAAAAAGTCAGCGCGAGCCATGTGCTCAGATGTACAGAAAGAGAGTTATGAATTTTTGAATGTGCACTTTTGGCCCGTTTTTGCTCATTTGCAGGTCCCGAACTGCTCCTTTTTTCTCCTAAACGCTTGACCCAATTAACTTCAAATTTGCTGTGGTGTTTTATCTGACTGTGAGGCACAATTGTTCAAATTTTTGTGATGATCCGCCATCAAATATGTTGGGGGCGGGGCTTTATATTATGCCTTTGATGATTACTTTGCCACATGTGAAACAAACCTTTATAACTCAGCTTTACAAGCTTAGAAAAATCTGAAACTTCACAAACACATGGAGACTCAAGCCCTTAACACAAGTGTTTAAAAAAAATCTTCAATTGCTTATAAGGCCATCTAGTGGCAAACAAAAATGTCAGTCTGATGTCTCGCCAAAACGAACAAAGTGGCTGTGTTTGGTCCCAGATGGTCTTATCTTTTCTAAACTTCATATATTTGATGGGTTTCCAATGCGGAATACACCTATCAATGTATTTTTTGTTATAGTGCGAGCACCACCTAGTGGCAGCCAAAAATATAGCATTTTTTAAACGTTTTTATGTGTTTAGCTGAGCCCTTTGAAGTAATATCGCTGAAATTAAGTCTGAAAAGACTCTAGACAGCCTTGCTGACCTCCACCAAATTTTACAAAGTTTCGATAATGGGCGTGGCCTCTACGACCATTTTCATTCCGAAACTTTATCTGTCCAGTAAAAGTTGCTGTAATTTGACCCAGATGATCTGATCTTCTCACAATTTCACACATTGGATGAAAATATTCTCTTGATCATATCGACAAAAATATATTCCAGTTTAAAGCTAGCGCCACCTAGTGGCTGCAAAAAATGTCATTAGTCGAAAGATTACAGTCAATCCTGTTTGGTTTGACCTACAGCTATGAAACTTTGTAGGCAAATACAAGACTGCAAGACCTACAAAAAAGTCAATGGAAAAGATGTGCTAGGATGTACAGAAAAATTGTTATGAATTTTTTAATGTGCAGTTTTGTCCCATTCTTAGACATTAGCTGGTCTCAAACTAGTGCCTTTTTCTCTTAAATCATTCACCCCATTACCTTCAACTTTGGCATGAATCATTATCCAACTGAGGGGCACACATAGTCCAAATATCGTGAAGATCTCTTGACATAAAAGATGGGGGCGGAGCTTCAAATTATGTTTAATACTTCCTTCGCCAAGAGTGACAAAAATCTTAATAAACTCAGCTATGACAGCTTCAAACCATCTGAAACTTTCCTGGGCCTTTAAAAGTAATGCAATAATACAGCTATGTGATAAACTTTAAAATCATTTATAGCGCCACCCAGTGGCGGACAAAAATCTCATTTTTTATACTTTTATGTACTGTGAAATGCCTGTTTGACTAAAAGAACTCAAAAATGGTCAGAAAAGCTATGACACATTGGAACATTAAGGTTCTCAACTTTTATGACTTTTCATTAAAGGTCGTGGCCTCTATGCAAACTCAAAGTCTGATGTCTCGCCAAAACGGTAAAAGTTGCTGTAATTGGACCTAGATGATCTGATGTTTGCAAAACTTCATATATAGGATGGGTGTCAGATGTGAAACACACCTACAAGCCTATTTTTTATCATAGTACGAGCGCCACCTAATGGCAGCAAAAAATATAGCAAATCCTTAATGTTTTTATGTACTCTGCTGAGCCCCTTGAAGTGATATCCCTTAAATGTTTTCTGAAAAGCCAGTGGCCATGCCTTATGCCCTCCACAAATCAGTACAATGTTTCGACAGTGGGTGTGGCCTATATGGCATTGAAAGTCACAAAATTGGAACAATAAAAGCTGCAGTAACTCCACCCACATTGTCCCACCTTGTCTAAATTTTACATATTTGGTAATGGTCCTGCACTGAAGTGATCTACAACTAATTTTTCATCATTCATAGTCCTTGTTCATACTCCGACCTGTTCATACCCCAACGTGCACAGGTCTGCGAGGGCCCTTTATAGCTGCTTGCAGCTCTAGTTATTATTATTATTTACTGTGCAGCGCTTTTCCATTTTTGAGGGCCTAAACATGCACGAAAAGTCACCAAAATTTGCACATTTGTCGGGCCCGGTGAAAAATTTGATATTTTTGTGTTTCCCAAAACAATGCAAAAAAAATGGCTCTGCAGCGCCACCTAAGGTCGAAAAAGTGCACCTGGTCCCGGCCCGTTTGACCTAGAGCTACGAAAATTTTTAGGCATATGTAGGACCTAGAGACCTACAAAAAAGTCAGCGCAAGCCATGTGCTCAGATGTACAGAAAAAGAGTTATGAATTTTTGAATGTGCATTTTTGGCCCATTTTTGCACGTTTGCAGGTCCCAAACTGCTCCTTGTTTCTCCTAAACGCTTTACTCAATCGCCTTCAAATTTGCTGTGGTCCATATTCACACATAGGGGCACAACTGGGCAAAATTTAGTGCAGATCCGCTGACATATATGATAGGGGCGTGGCTTCAAATTATGTGTTCAATTTTTCCTTCGCCAAGAGGGACAAAAACCTTAATAACTTTGATGTACTAGCTTAAAAAAATCTAAAACTTCATAGACACATGGAAACTTATGTCTTTAACACCTTTAAAAACAGTTTTTTTAAATACCTACTAGCGCCGCCTAGTGGTTGATTAAAATGTCATTTTTTACACTTTCATGTATTGTGCTCAGTCTGTTTGAGTAAAACAAATAAAAATTGGTCAGAATATCATTAAGACATGGAATATTAAGGTTTTAAAATTTTACGACTTTTCGATAATGGGCGTAGTCTGCACGCCACCTCAAAGTCAGATGACTCGCCAAAACGAAAAAAGTGGCTGTAATTGGCCCCAAAATGGCCTTATGAGTGGAAAATAGCCTCTCACTCCCGGCCCGTTTGACCTAGAGCTCCAAAAATTTGTAGCCTTATGTAGGACCTCGAGCCCTACAAAAAAGTCAGCGCGAGCCATATGCTCAGATGTACAGAAAGAGAGTTATGAATTTTTGAATGTGCACTTTTGGCCCGTTTTTGCTCATTTGCAGGTCCCGAACTGCTCCTTTTTTCTCCCAAACGCTTGACCCGATCGACTTCAAATTTGCTGTGATGTTTTATCTGACTGTGAGGCACAATTGTTCAAATTTTTGTGATGATCCGCCATCAAATATGTTGGGGGCGGGGCTTTATATTATGCCTTTGATGATTATTTTGCCACATGTGAAACAAACCTTTATAACTCAGCTTTACAAGCTTGGAAAAATCTGAAACTTCACAGACACATGAAGACTTAAACCCTTAACAAAAGTGTTTAAAAAAATCTTAAATTGCTTATAAGGCCACCGAGTGGCAAACAAAAGTGTCCGTCTGATTTCTCGCGAAAACGAACAAAGTTGCTGTATTTGGACCCAGATGGTCTCATCTTTTCTAAACATTACATATTTGATGGGGTTCCAATGCGGAAAACACCTATCAACGTATTTTTTGTTATAGTGCGAGCCCCACCTAGTGGCAGCCAAAAATATAGCATTTTTTAAACGTTTTTATGTGTTTAGCTGAGCCCTTTGAAGTAATATCGCTGAAATTAAGTCTGAAAAGCCTCTAGATAGCCCTGCTGACCTCCACCAAATTTTACGAAGTTTCGATAACGGGCGTGGCCTCTACGACCATTTTCATTCAGAAGCTTTATCTGTCCAGTAAAAATTGCTGTAATTTGACCCAGATGATCTGATCTTCTCACAATTTCACACATTGGATGAAAATATTCTCCTGAACATATCGACAAAAATATATTCCACTTTAAAGCTAGCGCCACCTAGTGGCTGCAAAAAATGTCATTAGTCCAAAGATTACAGTCAATCCTGTTTGGTTTGACCTACAGCTATGAAACTTTGTAGGCAAATGAAGGACTGTAAGACCTACAAAAAAGTCAATAGAAGTGATGTGCTAGGATGTACAGAAAAATTGTTATGATTTTTTTTAATGTGCAGTTTTGTCCCATTCTTAGACATTAGCTGGTCTCAAACTAGTGCCTTTTTCTCTTAAACGATTCACCCTATTACCTTCAACTTTGGCATAAATCATTATCCAACTGAGGGGCACACATAGTTCAAATATCGTGAAGATCTCTTGACATAAAAGATGGGGGCGGAGCTTCAATTTATGTTTAATACTTCCTTCGCCAAGAGTGACAAAAATCTTAATAACTGAGCTATGGCAGCTTCAAACCATCTGAAACTTTCCTGGGACTTTAAAAGTCATGCAATAATACAGCTATGTGATAAACTTTCAAATCATTTACAGCGCCACCCAGTGGCAGACAAAAATCTCATTTTTTATACTTTTATGTACTGTGAAATGCCTGTTTGACTAAATGAACTCAAAAATGGTCAGAAAAGCTATGACACATTGGAACATTAAGGTTCTCATCTTTTATGACTTTTCATTAAAGGGCGTGGCCTCTATGACAACTCAAAATCTGATGTCTCGCGAAAACGGTAAAAGTTGCTGTAATTGGACCTAGACGATCTGATATTTTTAAAACTTCAAATATGGGATGGGTGTCCAATGTGAAACACACCTACAAGCCTATTTTTTATCATAGTACGAGCGCCACCTAGTGGCAGCAAAAACTATAGCAAATCCTTAACGTTTTTATATACTCTGCTGAGCCCCTTGAAGTGATATCCCTTAAATGTTTTCTGAAAAGCCAGTGGCCATGCCTTATGCCCTCCACAAATCAGTATGATGTTTCCACAGTGGGTGTGGCCTATACGGCATTGAAAGCTACAAAACTGTAACAATAAAAGCTGCAGTAACTCCACCCACATTGTCCCACCTTGTCTAAATTTTACATATTTGGTAAGAGTCCTGCACTGAAGTCATCTACAACTACTATTTCATCGTTCATAGTCCTTGTTCATACCCCGACCTGTTCATACCCCAACGTGCACAGGTCTGCGAGGGCCCTTTATAGCTGCTTGCAGCTCTAGTTATTATTATTAGGGCCCGAGCAGCTACCGCTGCGAGAGCCCTCTTGTTTTTCTCCGGATTATTATTATTATTATTATTATTATTATTATTATTATTATTATTATTATTATTATTATTTACTGTGCAGCGCTTTTCCATTTTTGAGGGCCTAAACATGCACGAAAAGTCACCAAAATTTGCACATTTGTCGGGCCCGGTGAAAAATTGGATATTTTTGTGTTTCCCAAAAAAATGCAAAAAAAATGGCTCTGCAGCGCCACCAAAGGTTGAAAAAGTGCACCTGGTCCCGGCCCGTTTGACCTAGAGCTACGAAAATTTTTAGGCATATGTAGGACCTAGAGACCTACAAAAAAGTCAGCGCGAGCCATGTGCTCAGATGTACAAAAAAAGAGTTATGAATTTTTGAATGTGCATTTTTGGCCCATTTTTGCACGTTTGCAGGTCCCAAACTGCTCCTTGTTTCTCCTAAACGCTTTACTCAATCGCCTTCAAATTTGCTGTGGTCCATATTCACACATAGGGGCACAAGTGGGCAAAATTTGGTGCAGATCGGCTGACATATATGATAGGGGCGTGGCTTCAAATTATGTGTTCAATTTTTCCTTCGCCAAGAGGGACAAAAACCTTAATAACTTTGATGTACTAGCTTAAAAAAATCTAAAACTTCATAGACACATGGAAACTTATGTCTTTAACACCTTTAAAAAAAGTTTTGTTAAATACCTACTAGCGCCGCCTAGTGGTTGATTAAAATGTCATTTTTTACACTTTCATGTATTGTGCTCAGTCTGTTTGAGTAAAACAAATGAAAATTGGTCAGAATATCATTAAGACATGGAATATTAAGGTTTTAAAATTTTACGACTTTTCGATAATGGGCGTAGTCTGCACGCCACCTCAAAGTCAGATGACTCGCCAAAACTAAAAAAGTGGCTGAAATTGGCCCCAAAATGGCCTTATGAGTGGAAAATAGCCTCTCACTCCCGGCCCGTTTGACCTACAGCTACAAAAATTTGTAGCCTTATGTAGGACCTCGAGCCCTACAAAAAAGTCAGCGCGAGCCATATGCTCAGATGTACAGAAAGAGTTATGAATTTTTGAATGTGCACTTTTGGCCCGTTTTTGCTCATTTGCAGCTCCCGAACTGCTCCTTTTTTCTCCCAAACGCTTGACCCGATCGACTTCAAATTTGCTGTGATGTTTTATCTGACTGTGAGGCACAATTGTTCAAATTTTTGTGACGATCCGCCAACAAATATGTTGGGGGCGGGGCTTTATATTATGCCTTTGATGATTACTTTGCCACATGTGAAACAAACCTTTATAACTCAGCTTTACAAGCTTAGAAAAATCTGAAACTTCACAGACACATGGAGACTCAAGCCCTTAACACAAGTGGTTAAACAAATCTTCAATTGCTTGTGAGGCCATCTAGTGGCAAACAAAAATGTCAGTCTGATGTCTCGCCAAAACGAACAAAGTTGCTGTGTTTGGTCCCAGATAGTCTTATCTTTTCTAAACATTACATATTTGATGGATTTCCAATGCAGATTACACCTATCAACGTATTTTTTGCTATAGTGCGAGCGCCACCTAGTGGCAGCCAAAAAAATAGCATTTTTGAAAAATTTTTACGTGTTTAGCTAAGCCCTTTGAAGTAATATTGCTGAAATTAAGTGTGACAAGCCTCTAGACAGCCCTGCTGACCTCCACCAAATTTTACGAATTTTCGATGATGGGCGTGGCCTTTACGTCCATTTTCATTCCGAAAATTTAACGGACCAGTAAAAGCTGCTGTAATTTGACCCAGATGATCTGATCTTCTCACAATTTCACACATTGGATGAAAATCTGTTCCTGAAGACATCAACAAACATATATTCCAGTTTAAAGCTAGCGCCACCTAGTGGCTGCAAAAAATGTCATTAGTCGAAAGATTGGAGTTATTCCTGTTTGGTTTGACCTAACACTATAAAAGTTTTTAGGCATATGTAGGATTGTAAGACCTACAAAAAAGTCAATAGGAGTGATGTGCTAAGATGTACAGAATAATTTTTATGATTTTTTTTTATGTGCAATTTTGCCCCATTCTTAGACATTAGCCGGTCTAAATCTAGTGCCTTTTTCTTTTAAACGGTTCACCCGATTAACTTCTACGTTGGCATGGACTATTAGCAGATATAGCGGCACAAATCTCCCAAAAATTGTGAAGATCCCATGATTTGTAAGATGTGGGCGGAGCTTCAAATTGTTTTGAATATTTTCTTCGCCAAGAGTGACAAAAACCTTAATAACTCAGCTGTTTCAGCTTCAAATCATGTGAAACACTTGCAGGGAGTTTAAAAGTCATGCCCTAATACAGCTATGTGATAAACATCCAAATCATTTACAGCGCCACCTAGTGGCGGACAAAAATCTAATTTTTTACACTCTCATGTACTGTGCAATGTCTGTTTGACTACATGAACTAAAAAATGGTCAGAAAAGCTATGACACAGTGGAGAATGAAGGTTCTCAACTTTTATGATTTTTCAATCAAAGGCGTGGCCTGTATGCCAGCTCAAAGTCCGATTTCTCACCAAAACGGTAAAAGTTGCTGTAATTGGACCTAGATGATCTGATGTTTGCAAAACTTCATATATGGGATGGGAGTCCAATGTGAAACACACCTACAAGCCTATTTTTTATCATAGTACGAGCGCCACCTAGTGGCAGCAAAATATATAGCAAATCCTTAATGTTTTTATGTACTCTGCTGAGCCCCTTGAAGTGATATCCCTTAAATGTTTTCTGAAAAGCCAGTGGCCATGCCTTATGCCCCCCACAAATCAGTACAATGTTTCGACAGTGGGTGTGGCCTATATGGCATTGAAAGTCACAAAATTGGAACAATAAAAGCTGCAGTAACTCCACACACATTGTCCCACCTTGTCTAAATTTTACATATTTGGTAATAGTCCTGCACTGAAGTCATCTACAACTACTTTTTCATCGTTCATAGTCCTTGTTCATACCCCGACCTGTTCATACCTCAACGTGCACAGGTCTGCGAGGGCCCTTTATAGCTGCTTGCAGCTCTAGTTATTATTATTATTATTATTTACTGTGCAGCGCTTTTCCATTTTTGAGGGCCTAAACATGCACGAAAAGTCACCAAAATTTGCACATTTGTCGGGCCCGGTGAAAAATTTGATATTTTTGTGTTTCCCAAAACAATGCAAAAAAAATGGCTCTGCAGCGCCACCTAAGGTTGAAAAAGTGCACCTGGTCCCGGCCCGTTTGACCTAGAGCTACGAAAATTTTTAGCCATATGTAGGACCTACAGACCTACAAAAAAGTCAGCGTGAGCCATGTGCTTAGATGTACAGAAAAAGAGTTATGAATTTTTGAATGTGCATTTTTGGCCCATTTTTGCACGTTTGTAGGTCCCAAACTGCTCCTTGTTTCTCCTAAACGCTTTACTCAATCACCTTCAAATTTGCTGTGGTCCATATTCACACATAGGGGCACAACTGGGCAAAATTTGGTGCAGATCCGCTGACATATATGATAGGGGCGTGGCTTCAAATTATGTGTTCAATTTTTCCTTCGCCAAGAGTGACATAAACCTTAATAACTTTGTTGTACTAGCTTAAAAAAATCTAAAACTTCATAGACACATGGAAACTTATGTCTTTAACACCTTTGAAAAAAATTTTTTTAAATACCTACTAGCGCCGCCTAGTGGTTGATTAAAATGTTATTTTTTACACTTTCATGCATTGTGCTCAGTCTGTTTGAGTAAAACAAATGAAAATTGGTCAGAATATCATTAAGACATGGAATATTAAGGTTTTAAAATTTTACGACATTTCGATAATGGGCGTAGTCTGCACGCCACCTCAAAGTCAGATGACTCGCCAAAATGAAAAAAGTGGCTGTAATTGGCCCCAAAATGGCCTTATGAGTGGAAAATAGCCTCTCACTCCCGGCCCGTTTGACCTAGAGCTCCAAAAATTTGTAGCCTTATGTAGGACCTCGACCTCTACAAAAAAGTCAGCGCGAGCCATGTGCTCAGATGTACAGAAAGAGAGTTATGAATTTTTGAAGGTGCACCTTTAGCCCGTTTTTGCTCATTTGCAGGTCCCGAACTGCTCCTTTTTTCTCCCAAACGCTTGACCCGATCGACTTCAAATTTGCTGTGATGTTTTATCTGACTCTGAGGCACAATTGTTCAAATTTTCGTGACGATCCGCAATCAAATATGGTGGGGGCGGGCCTTCATATTATGCCTTTGATGATTACTTTTCCACATGTGAAACAAATCTTTATAACTCAGCTTTCCAAGCTTGGAAAAATCTGAAACTTCACAGACACATGGAGACTCAAGCCCTTAACACAAGTGTTTAAAAAAATCTTCAATTGCTTATAAGGCCATCTAGTGGCAAACAAAAATGTCAGTCTGATGTCTCGCCAAAACGAACAAAGTTGCTGTGTTTGGTCCCAGATGGTCTTATCTTTTCTAAACTTCATATATTTGATGGGTTTCCAATGCGGAATACACCTATCAATGTATTTTTTGTTATAGTGCGAGCGCCACCTAGTGGCAGCCAAAAATATAACATTTTTTAAACGTTTTTAAGTGTTTAGCTGAGCCTTTTGAAGTAATATCGCTGAAATTAAGTCTGAAAAGCCTCTAAACAGCCTTGATGACCTCCACCAAATTTTACGAAGTTTCGATAATGGGCGTGGCCTCTACGACCATTTTCATTCCGAAGCTTTATCTGTCCAGTAAAAGTTGCTGTAATTTGACCCAGATGATCTGATCTTCTCACAATTTCACACATTGGATAAAAATATTCTCCTGAACATATCGACAAAAATATATTCCAGTTTAAAGCTAGCGCCACCTAGTGGCTGCAAAAAATGTCATTGGTCGAAAGATTACAGTCAATCCTGTTTGGTTTGACCTACAGCTATGAAACTTTGTAGGCAAATGAAGGACTGCAAGACCTACAAAAAAGTCAATAGAAGTGATGTGCTAGGATGTACAGAAAAATTGTTATGAATTTTTTTTATTAAAGTTTTGTCCCATTCTTAGACATTAGCTGGTCTCAAACTAGTGCCTTTTTCTCTTAAATGATTCACCCCATTACCTTCAACTTTGGCATGAATCATTATCCAACTGAGGGGCACACATAGTCCAAATATCGTGAAGATCTCTTGACATAAAAGATGGGGGCGGAGCTTCCAATTATGTTTAATACTTCCTTTGCCAAGAGTGACAAAAATCTTAATAACTCAGCTATGACAGCTTCAAACCATCTGAAACTTTCCTGGGCCTTTAAAAGTAATGCAATAATACAGCTATGTGATAAACTTTCAAATCATTTACAGCGCCACCCAGTGGCGGACAAAAATCTTATTTTTTATACTTTTATGTACTGTGAAATGCCTGTTTGACTAAATGAACTAAAAAATGGTCAGAAAAGCTATGACACATTGGAACATTAAGGTTCTCAACTTTTATGACTTTTCATTAAAGGGCGTGGCCTCTATGCCAACTCAAAATCCGATGTCTCGCGAAAACGGTAAAAGTTGCTGTAATTGGACCTAGACGATCATATATTTTTAAAACTTCATATATGGGATGGGAGTCCAATGTGAAACACACCTACAGGCCTATTTTTTAATCATAGTACGAGCGCCACCTAGTGGCAGCAAAAAATATAGCAAATCCTTAATGTTTTTATGTACTCTGCTGAGCCCCTTGAAGTGACATCCCTTAAATGTTTTTTGAAAAGCCAGTGGCCATGCCTTATGCCCTCCGCAAATCAGTACGATGTTTCGACAGTGAATGTGGCCTATATCGCATTGAAAGTCACAAAATTGGAACAATAAAAGCTGCAGTAACTCCACCCACATTGTCCCACCTTGTCTAAATTTTACATATTTGGTAAGAGTCCTGCACTGAAGTCATCTACAACTACTTTTTCATCGTTCATAGTCCTTGTTCATACCCCGACCTGTTAATACCCCAACGTGCACAGGTCTGCGAGGGCCCTTTATAGCTGCTTGCAGCTCTAGTTATTATTATTATTTACTGTGCAGCGCTTTTCCAATTTTGAGGGCCTAAACATGCACGAAAAGTCACCAAAATTTGCACATTTGTCGGGCCCGGTGAAAAATTTGAGATTTTTTGTGTTTCCCAAAACAATGCAAAAAAAATGGCTCTGCAGCGCCACCTAAGGTCGAAAAAGTGCACCTGGTCCCGGCCCGTTTGACCTAGAGCTACGAAAATTTTTAGCCATATGTAGGACCTACAGACCTACAAAAAAGTCAGCGCGAGCCATTTGCTCAGATGTACAGAAAAAGAGTTATGAATTTTTGAATGTGCATTTTTGGCCCATTTTTGCACGTTTGTAGGTCCCAAACTGCTCCTTGTTTCTCCTAAACGCTTTACTCAATCACCTTCAAATTTGCTGTGGTCCATATTCACACGTAGGGGCACAAGTGGGCAAAATTTGGTGCAGATCCGCTGGCATATACGATAGGGGCGTGGCTTCAAATTATGTGTTCAATTTTTCCTTCGCCAAGAGGGACAAAAACCTTAATAACTTTGATATACTAGCTTAAAAAAATCTAAAACTTCATAGACACATGGAAACTTATGTCTTTAACACCTTTAAAAAAAGTTTTTTTAAATACCTACTAGCGCCGCCTAGTGGTTGATTAAAATGTCATTTTTTACACTTTCATGTATTGTGCTCAGTCTGTTTGAGTACAACTAATGAAAATTGGTCAGAATATCAATAAGACATGGAATATTAAGGTTTCAAAATTTTATGACTTTTCGATAATGGGCGTAGTCTGCACGCCACCTCAAAGTCAGATGACTCGCCAAAACGAAAAAAGTGGCTGTAATTGGCCCCAAAATGGCCTTATGAGTGGAAAATAGCCTCTCACTCCCGGCCCGTTTGACCTAGAGCTCCAAAAATTTGTAGCCTTATGTAGGACCTCGACCTCTACAAAAAAGTCAGCGCGAGCCATGTGCTCAGATGTACAGAAAGAGAGTTATGAATTTTTGAAGGTGCACCTTTAGCCCGTTTTTGCTCATTTGCAGGTCCCGAACTGCTCCTTTTTTCTCCCAAACGCTTGACCCGATCGACTTCAAATTTGCTGTGATGTTTTATCTGACTCTGAGGCACAATTGTTCAAATTTTCGTGACGATCCGCAATCAAATATGTTGGGGGCGGGGCTTCATATTATGCCTTTGATGATTACTTTGCCACATGTGAAACAAACCTTTATAACTCAGCTTTCCAAGCTTGGAAAAATCTGAAACTTCACAGACACATGGAGACTCAAGCCCTTAACACATGTGTTTAAAAAAATCTTAAATTGCTTATAAGGCCACCTAGTGGCAAACAAAAATGTCAGTCTGATTTCTCGCAAAAACGAACAAAGTTGCTGTATTTGGACCCAGATGGTCTTATCTTTTCTAAACATTACATATTTGATGGATTTCCAATGCGGAATACACCTATCAACGTATTTTTTGCTATAGTGTGAGCGCCACCTAGTGGCAGCCAAAAATATAGCATTTTTTTAAACGTTTTTATGTGTTTAGCTGAGCCCTTTGAAGTAATGTCGCTGAAATTAAGTCTGTCAAGCCTCTAGACAGCCTTGCTGACCTCCACCAAATTTTACGAAGTTTCGATAATGGGCGTGGCCTCTATGACCATTTTCATTCCGAAGCTTTATCTGTCCAGTAAAAGTTGCTGTAATTTGACCCAGATGATCTGATCTTCTCACAATTTCACACATTGGATAAAAATATTCTCCTGAACATAGCGACAAAAATATATTCCAGTTTAAAGCTAGCGCCACCTAGTGGCTGCAAAAAATGTCATTAGTCGAAAGATTAGTCAATCCTGTTTGGTTTGACCTACAGCTATGAAACTTTGTAGGCTAATGAAGGACTGTAAGACCTACAAAAATGTCAGTAGAAGTGATGTGGTAGGATGTACAGAAAAATTGTTATGAATTTTTTTAATGTGCAGTTTTGTCCCATTCTTAGACATTAGCTGGTCTCAAACTAGTGCCTTTTTCTCTTAAACGAGTCACCCCATTACCTTCAACTTTGGCATGAATCATTATCCAACTGAGGGGCACACATAGTCCAAATATCGTGAAGATCTCTTGACATAAAAGATGCGGGCGGAGCTTCAAATTATGTTTAATACTTCCTTCGCCATGAGTGACAAAAATCTTAATAACTCAGCTATGACTGCTTCAAAACATCTGAAACTTTCCTGGGACTTTAAAAGTCATGCAATAATACAGCTATGTGATAAACTTTCAAATCATTTACAGCGCCAGCCAGTGGCGGACTAAAATCTCATTTTTTATACTTTTATGTACTGTGAAATGCCTGTTTGACTAAATGAACTCAAAAATGGTCAGAAAAGCTATGACACATTGGAACATTAAGGTTCTCAACTTTTATGACTTTTCATTAAAGGGCGGGTTGCCTCTATGCCAACTCAAAATCCGATGTCTCGCAAAAACGGTAAAAGTTGCTGTAATTGGACCTAGACGATCTGATATTTTTAAAACTTCATATATGGGATGAGAGTCTATTGTGAAACACACCTACAAGCCTATTTTTTATCATAGTACGAGCGCCACCCAGTGGCAGCAAAAAATATAGCAACTCCTTAACGTTTTTATGTACTCTGCTGAGCCCCTTGAAGTGATATCCCTTAAATGTTTTCTGAAAAGCCAGTGGCCATGCCTTATGCCCTCCACAAATCAGTACGATGTTTCGACAGTGGGTGTGGCCTATATGGCATTGAAAGTCACAAAATTGGAACAATAAAAGCTGCAATAACTCCACCCACATTGTCCCACCTTGTCTAAATTTTACATATTTGGTAAGAGTCCTGCACTGAAGTCATCTACAACTACTTTTTCATCGTTCATAGTCCTTGTTCATACCCCGACCTGTTCATACCCCAACGTGCACAGGTCTGCGAGGGCCCTTTATAGCTGCTTGCAGCTCTAGTTTTATTTATTTATTTTTTTTGATCCGTCATTTGCATTGGCGGTACCCTGGACCCCCTTAGGTCTCCATTGGTCCGTTGTTTTTGGAAGGTGATCCAAATGAATTCTTCAGTCCGGCTCTCCATCCTCAACTAGTAAATCTACTCCACTTTTGGTCTTTTGCTCTGTCAGCAAACTAATATCTGCTCTTCTGCCGTGTTGCGTCATTGCCACTAGTGCTCTTTGAGTGTTGTTCAGGCAAGCCTTGTCCATTCTCCAACTAATAAGTGCACTTCTGCCACAAGCAATCTTTGAGTAAAATTTAGGTAATCTTTATCCATTATTGACTTCTTGAAGTAATAACTCCACTTTTGAATATATAGTAGAGCAAACAGATCAACCGAAGACACTATCACCATAGCGCTTCACACCTGGAACATCCGTGGAACTACAGTATGTGCGCATTGACTACAGCTTAGCATTCAGTAATCACTTCGAGGCATTCTGGCTGGCCTGCAACTATGGTCATGTGTTAGTTTAGAATCGAATGTATAACACGATTCAAGGCATTGAATGCACTGTAAAACGAAAAAAAAATTACAAAAAAAATCTTCTAGGAATGGGCCTGTATCAGATTCTGACAGCATTATAACCTTGAGCAAAAATATCATGATGTCACAGTATCACAGTATTAAAATGACAGCTCTATTCAATTCTATGATCACTATTTATTTTATTCTTAAACAACACTTTGAATATTTGATATATTAAGAAATATATATCATATTTAGTACAAATATACTGTATGGGTCAAATACAACCTGTCTAGCCTGTATCCATGGGATGGCGCTATAGCCTATATAAGCGGCAGGTTCTGGGTGAGGGGTGGGAGGATTGAACCAGAAGGGCAATTGGTTTTGACCCAGAGTGTCTGGGTCAGGGTCGATGAAAGGGTCTAGCTTTGACAAGGGGTTTGTTTTGGAGACAGGTTTTCCTTTTTCCAGTTGTTTAAACTCCTCTCCCGGCTCTAGCACATGCAACATCTCTGCTTGCCTATTGTCAAGCATGCCTTGCATGAATTCAACGAAGTGATCTCTCATGTCTGCTGTCTTGTCTAAGCTCTTACGAAGGGTGGAGAGTCGCTTAGGAGTCTGGACTTGATTATTAGGCAGTCGGCTTAGTGTTGCAAATGGTAGGGGTGCCATCCATGTGTTGGACTCATCTTGACACATTTCCTTTTTCCTTTTCATAATGGTCAGGAATTGTTTATTGTCGACTGAGGGTGCAGGACTCTCGTCGTCTCCCTTCCTTATGAACACTGTGTTTCTAAGATTGTCTATTTGGTATCTGTGGTGAGTGTCTCCCATTTGGTTTGCAGGCAACTTTTCTTTTACATCTATGCTGTTTGTGCATGGACTGATATACGATGGTCTCGCGTTGAGCAGCGTGTTGGTTTTGAAGCTCTTCTCTGTGGTTGGCTTGTGTGTCCCTTCGAAACTGACATCTCTTATCACCACCCAGGCAAGGTCGAGACGCTGGGCAAATAGCGCGCCCTGTGGCCCATTGCGTTGTTCTCTCACCTTGTGCAGACTCAACACATCTCTTCCTAAGAGCAGTAAAATTTGTGCCTTTTCATCAAGAGCTGGGATTTTGTGTGCTATTGGCTCCAAGTGTTGATGATGATGTGCAACATCAGGAGATGGTATCTCAGAACAGTCTTTTGGAATCATGTCACACTCAAGCAACGGAGGAAGAGGCACCTTTGTGTGGCCATCAATGGATTCAATGATAAAGTGCTTTGCTTTTCTTCCTTCCATTTCCACAAGACCTGAGCAGGTTTTGAGTGTGTATGGCTCCTTATGTCCTATGACACCAAACAGATTGAAAAACTTAGACTTCGCATAGGAACGGTTGCTCTGATCATCCAAGACAGCGTAGAGCTTGACTGACTTGTCCCTCTTTCCTTCTGGATACACCTTGGCTAGGCAGATTTTTGCGCAAGACCTGGAACTACGCCAGTCTCCACACACTTCTGTGCACAGTGTTGTTGCTGAGATTGAGTCTGTCTTCTCTTCCGGCTCCTCGCCATGATGTCCCAACTCTGGCTGTGGATTGGTGAGATTTGTGTCATATGGTGGAGGACCTGGGTGTAATGCTGAAATGTGTTTTTTACTTTCACTTTCAATACAGATAGTTTCAACTGTACAGTCCTTTGCTCCGTGTTTGGTCAATGCACAGCATCGAAAACTTATCCTGTTCTCTTTCAGGTACATTTTCCTTTCTTCTAGAGTCCGCGAAACCGCGACACTTCCGGAGCGGATGCAGTTTCTTGTGGAGAGGGTACTGTTTGTCTGGATTCTCAATTGTGTCGATTTCTGGAGCGTCAGACCCTGACTCGTTTATGATGTCTGTTTTCTGACTGAGATATGCATTCTATTGAGGTTGTTTGTAGGTTTCTCCATTTTCCCTGCACTTGCGGAGTGGAAGAAGAAGTGGGGTCATTCCTGATCCTAGCTTGCTCTTGGATGAATCTGGAAAAGACGGTGAAGGGAGGGAATGTGACACTGTAGTCTATTTTATAATTGGATGCTTTGGTTATCCATTTTTCTTGGAGCACATATGGCAGTTTCTCCACAATTGGATTGACACCACGTGCTGTCTCAAGATAAGCAAGTCCAGGTGAGAAACCTTCTGCTTTAGCAAGCTCCAACTCCAGTAAGAGGTCTCCTAATTCTCTCAGTTTGGCTCCATCTCTGGCAGATATCCTTGGGAATTCTTAGATTTCTTGAAGAGATTATATTCAATCATCTCAGGAGCTCCATACATTTCTTCTAGATGCTGCCAGACCATTTGAAGGCCTGCACTAACATCATGAGCCCGTGCAGAGCTGACTCTCTTTGCTTGCGCTGCTGACTGTGGCCCAAGTCATTTGCAGAGAAGATCAAGTTTTTCTCATGGTGTCAGTGATAAGCTTTCCAACCACGGTAACTTTCTGGCTCGTCATCAAACTTCTGTAGTGTGGCTGACACTAATTCTCGTTTCATGAGATATCGTGCCACATCTTCGATGGGGATGAGTCTTGGGTGATGTGATGAGGAGGTGATAGCCGAGATGGCTCGTAGCAGCGTGTAGGCTCTGTATTCTGATGATTAATGGGAGGATGTAGCTGCAACAAATGTGGATGTGCTGGTTCCTCATCTCGCTTAAGCATACGAGGTGGAGACAGTTGTGTGACCGGGTTCACACGATGACCTTCACATGCCTCTGTCTTGAAAAGTGCATCCGGGGGAGCCAGAGAGGTGATTGGACATGAAACTGATATTTTTGGTGACACCTTAGGTGGAGCTAAAGGTGTGACTGGATAATAATCATGTTGTATGGTAGGCTGGTAATTCTGGTCATATGGTTGATTATTCACATACTCCTGAACCCTTTGTACTTTATGCTCAGACGATAGTGAGAAGTGTTCTTCTCTATTGAACTTTTCATCTAGTTGCTGAGCTGCAACTTCAAGACTTGTAGCTTCAGCGGTTGCGGCAGCAGCCATTTTCTTCATTCGCAGAACATGTAGCTTAGCTTGAACATCAGCTTGTTGTTTCATAGCTTCTGCTTCCTCTTCAGCATAGGCCAAATGCGCATGTGCAGCTGCCGCTTTGGCTCACGCTTTGGCAGCTGCGACACTTGCTAATGACCTACATGGATGCTTTGAGGAGCTAAAGCAACAAGATCTTGTTGCTAAAGATGATTTTGCATCCATTTGGGGTTGTTGCTTTTCCTGGGAATGGTATTTATTGAACTGTTCCTTGTTGTCATCCATGACGCACAGTAGCTGTCTCTTTATGGTTGCTTCTGCCAAATAGAGTGTGTTTTTACTGTTCTGTCCTCCCAAGATGTTAAGGTGGTTTTCATCAAGGTAGACAGACAGCGAACAGCAAAATAAGGGCAACTTCTTTAATAGTTGTGTCATTCTCACTCATTTTTATTTTGTAAAACTGCAAAGAAGAATATATACCAAACGTAAGTATACATATGCGAAAATCACATCTTACCAAATGTAGACAACTGTGAAGATTAAATCAAACATACAACCACAAATAATGTTCTCTTCAATATGAAATGCTAAAGGGCTGACACGAAAATGCGAACAAGCCAACACATACAAAGGCAGCACCGTTTAACATGCATGAAATAAACTAACATTAGCCAGCTTATTATCTATAATGACACGAATGACCAACCATGGGCATATTAGGGTGAATAATATTCCACTAAAGAAAACGACTCACAGACACCCGTGGGCCAGCTCTCGTAAGGACGGACAACAACGTGTGGCATCGACATAACTGCTCCCAACTGGAACACCTCCCCCTCCCCTTCAGAAATGCACTCCCAACAGCGGCCAGAGGCGGCGCCAAAAAACAAAAACCATGGCACAAGTCTAACTGTTTTAACTGTTCCAGAACATTCTTGTTTTTTTAATTGTTCTTAGCAAATGACAGTGTCCATCACTGGTAAGTATCTTAGGGCAAATACCACCTCAACTTCCTCCATGCAAAGTAAAAAAAAAAAGATTGTCATCTAATTACCTTCAGAGGCAGCTTTTTGAGTCAACCCTGCAAGCACTTGTGATACCATATTACCGAACTGCATTGTGCTTTCAAAATACAATAATGGTGCTATATTTCATATTCATATTCCTATTCAATAACACTTTGGATGTGAACAACTGTAAAATGATAAGAAAGCAAGTTAGTTTGACATGGATGAGAATAAGTGTTTTTGAATAAAATTGAAGTTGTGTTTTGGGGCTCATCTTGTAATTTCTAAAAATGGCAGGAAGGCGTGCTAAGCCTCATCACTTGATTTCAATTGGTAAAGTTGCAATTATCTCCCAGCAGTGGGCGATAATAATCAAAATTCAGTGCATTTATTGGTTTTGACACACACGTGTCATGTCCTCCAGTACGCTTATTAAGTCCAAAGAGGTTGTCCATAGAGGATGTGGAGGACATCTACATTATTGAATCCAGCTATCCTCCTTCTTAGAACAAGTGGATTTCTGACGTATCACAAAATTGGCGAGATGGGCCCAGTCAGATTGGAGAGGAAGCTGCCGATCTTCTTTGAAGGCTTGGAGCGGTTTTTTTTTTGTTTTTGTTTTTTTCTCCCATGAAAATTTTAATCATTGTCCACCTACTTTTTTTTTTCCCAATAAAATTTGACTGAGGAACATTATTAACAACTCCCTCAACCGTTTTGTTTTGATATTGTGGAAAAAATAACGTCAATCGAGAAAAAAAAGAACACATCTTTGTTTAAAAAAATACTTGTACCAGTGAGCTGAATTGTGAGGTAATGATCAAGTTGATGACAATTTGATCACTGTCACAACCTGCTTCCTGGAGAGACTTCAAAATAAAATATGCTGTTTGTTTCATACATTACTTGATCGCTCACATATTATTTTGAAGTGTTGTTTGACTTCCTTTATAACCAGGTGCATCATCAGACAGATGTTTATGTGGACTGATTATATCCATCCGTTATCATCCGCTTATCCATCGCGGGGACTGCAGCCTCGGCACGGAAGCCCAGACTTCCCGCCCGGCCACTTCGTCCAGCTGCTCCGAGGGAATCCCCAGGCATTCCCAGGCCAGCCGGGAGACATAGTCCCTCTAGCGTGCCCTGGCTCATCCTTGGGGCCTCCTTCCAGTGGATATGCTCAGAACACCTCACCAGGGAGGTATCCGGGAGGCATCCTAAACAGATGGACAAACCAGCTCAACTGGCTCCTCTCAATGCAGAGGAGTAGTGGCTCGACCCTGAGTCCCGGATGACTGAGCGTCTCACCCTATCTCTAAGGGAGAGCCCGGACACCCTGTGGAGGAAACTCATTTCGGCCGCTCATCTTGTTCTTTCGGTCACAACCCAAAGCTCATGACCATAAGTGAGGGCAGGAACGTAGATTGACCAGTAAATAGAGAACTTCGCCTTTCGGCTCAACTCTTTCTTCGCCACGATAGACCAGAACAGAGTCTGCATGACAGCAGACACTACTGATCACAGTAGGAATTAATTACTACAGTAATACAAATGTCCCTGACAGCTCGTACTGCAAATGAATATGTTTGGCTTATATATGGAATAACATTAGCTAACATAGCTGACCTTAAGAAAGACTGATGTTGCCTAGCTAGCTATGACTTAATATACTTACCACATTCCTCGCTGCTTTCTCCCTGCTGCGGGCGAATAACTTTATCTATCTCAGAGTTTCACTTTCAGTCAATTCAAAATAACAAACAGAAGTCCTGCGACTTCTTCTTGTGATTCTTATCTCCTGCCAAATCCCCCCTCTTCTAGGCGAACTGTAAGGACTAAAAGGAAATCAGACAATGCTTCAAAATAAAATGTGGGATATCAATTAATGTATTAAACCAACGGCATTGGGACAATTTTATTTCGAAGTTACTCTCGGAAGCATGTTCGTGACTGATCTAGTGGTGGTCTACTTGATTACCATCTTACACAGTGAAGTCCACGGCGTGAGCAGCATTTATTTAACAAAGCTGTGTTTTTTGTTTTTTTCTTGTTTATTTTTTTTCTGCGATATCAAAACAAAGATGGCAGACAAAGTGGTCAAATGTTTGTAAGACGTCAAGTTTTGTTGAATAAAAGAGTAGATACATGATGAATAATATTTTGATGTCAAAAAATTTTGTGTCCAATGGATGGACATTGGTTTGAAAGTATGCATCACTCGTAAAAAAAAAAAAAAAATGATTCTGGGACGCAGGCAAACGATAGCACAGACTTTTTTTTCAGTGAATAATGTCAGTTATCGAAGATTCAAAATATACCATTAAAGTAAACCAATAAAGTGTAAATGCCTTTAAATCAAGATTAAAAAACAAAAATTTTTAAATCTTGACAACAAAATATACCTGATTATAATCCACAACAGCCAAATTTAGACCTACATGAATTACCGGGAGTTTGAATAGGCACAGATCACCACGATAAGTTTACACAATATTGCAAATATTTTTTTAAAACATGTTGACCTCAAACACCAGCAAGCAGCTTTCTTTCTCAAGCAATGCCTTATGAAAATAGTCCTGGTTCACCAATGTGTAACTGGCTGTAGTCTCTCAATGTCGCATGAGGCAAATTTGCCGAAAAACCTGTCTTTTCGTCTTCATCATTGCAGCCTTCTGGTGACCCGTTCATTATGTTTTGGGGGAAACACAGAGGCTGTTGCTGTTGCAGTCGTCTGAGATTAGCGCGATTTGTTTGTTGCCAGCAATGGTGGGATTCTAAGCCAAACAACAGCGAGACAGAGGCAGCAATGCAGAGATGGTTTTTATGGCATTCGTTCCCTATGCTCATTAAACTCAACTTCTTTCTCGCATTCAGTTGCTCTTTACACAGCCATGCACTACTACACACAAACATACACACACACATAATAAACATGAGCCAAGTATTATATACAATCCATGGACAACGTAATCATCAATGCTCTGATCCATGGTTGAGAGAAACATTGGTCTTAGCTATCATACTCATCGGATGATTTTATGATTTTATATTTGGATTCTCTTATCTTACAGTGAATGATGTGGAGGAAAGTGAGGATATGCCATCATTGGACAAACCTGGTTGGTACTCCCAGGGCAACTGGATGCACCTACATGAACTGCTTAAGACTATGACAGGAAAACCCGAGCCTAAGGTATTACTCTTGTAATGTCCTGCGTTTGCAACCTTGAACTTGAACTGAAATCCTAATGAGTTCAAAAGAGAGAAAAAAGTTTATATTTGCTCATTGTTTTAGAATGGGGTGTTCTAATTTCATAATTCCCAGAGTAGAAATAAACTTTAAATAGTTCATATTTAAACTCATCAATTTGGGGCATTTTGAGGGAGAAAACATCAAGCACAGATAAAAGACTGCATCAATGCATGATGAAGTAGTGTATGGTCACATTATCTTATAGGGTGGATCCCTGGTTTACGATGACCCTGCCTTATGTTTTTTTCACGTTACAAGGTGAGCCGCACCATATTTTTTTTGTTTTGTTTTTTGTCTCCTCTTTACGCCATTTTTTTCACCTTACGACACCTCAAACATGGCGGTCAGTGTGCACGCGTGTCTACTGGGGGCAACACGCTCATATGCACTTAACGTGTCACTGCTTACCAGTGGTGGGCCGTTCTCTGATGGCTTAACACAACCTGACATCGTTATCGTAACTATAATAAACTCCAATCATAATAACTATAATGAAAGTCAATTTCATTTTGAATTTATTTTTACTAAATATATGTATCTTATGTATTTTTTTTTATTTATAAAATTATTCTCCATATTCTACTCCTGCCAGTGTTGTCATTTTAATTTGGATTTTCTAGCCAATTAGAATTCAGCTAATTTGTTTTGCCAGGCAGTATGAACAACAACCTGCTACTAGCCAGAGGCTTGGGCTTTCACAGCAAAAGTTGCAGGCTTCCTTGCATGCGCAAATGGACATATGAACGTTAATAGACAGCTGCAATAGCCAATCAGGTCATAAGATCGGCATCTAGAGGCCTCACGTTGAACTCGACGTGAATGAATGCTCACTGGAAGGCAGTGCTATACTCAGCAACCACGCTATGTGGTGTTGGCTTGAGCCGTGGCTCATCTGCCTTAAAGGCTATAAGTTAACCTATCCCGGGGGAACGTGTTTAGTCTGCCTCTTCCAATCAACAAACTATGATTGGCCATTTTTCTGGCACGGCTACCAAAGTCGTGAGCTCGTCTTTGCCATTTTTCTGGCTGGGCAAACGGGGGCGTGAGCTGGACTTTGCCATTTTTCTGGCAGGCTGGTTGGCTGAGCTGCTAGGGACGCTAAAAGGATCGATTTGGTGTTTGGAGTTACACTGGATTTGCAAACTTAGATTGTCCAACCAAGGCAGGAACGAGCTAAAGCACAGCTGGACACACGCGCATATTAAAAATTAGTAACATAATCTACTGTACAGTTAAATTAAATAACATAAATATACAAAGGAAAACGACATTTACCTTTGGGGCGACGTGACTTGAGCTGGGTGGAGGCGGAGGTGAGCAGAGACCAACCCGCAGAATTTATTGATTTATTTTCTTAAACAAGAACTTTTCTCAAACTAGAACATACCACCAGCGATTTCCTTCTCTTGAATCCATAATAGAAGTAGCCTCTCCATTTTGTTGTTGACCGAGGTCCATCCCCCGGCGAGGAAAGTCTTGCCCTGAGAAGATTGCCGAGCGGTTACGGCCATACTCACGAGCAAGGTTAACTATGTGTGCGCTTCCTTCGTATTTTTTTATTATCTCCTGCTTGGTTTCTATTGTCATCATCCTCTTACTTCTTCCTTTACCGCCACTTGCAATTTTAGAAGCCATGTCTAACAGATAAAGTTTGCAAAGTCTTCACAACATTCCTTCCTTCGGTTTTTCACCCATTGTCTCTCCTTCCTTCCATCCTGACCAGCTGTGCCATCAAGCTAGATAAAGGCGTTCGGCCAATAGCATATCGGCATTTCTGTGATTGACGTGACGCCGGCCAATAGCATATACGCATCTCCGTGAGTGAGACCGGGACTGTGACCTTCATCGACCAATAGCATATTGGCATCTCCGTGACTGACACCGTGACTGAGACAGTGACTGTGACATTGTATTGCAGAGAGACGTGATGTGACCGTTTCCTGCATGCCAGACAGACGAGGTAACTATAAATGCACTTGCCACGGACGTGGAACTACTGCACTACACATACTTACTTACATCTTAAATTATTAAACCTTATACAGTACTGAAGTTACCCCTTTCCATCCTTTGAAGTCTCGTGGCAGTCGCGGTCGTATTAGCAGTGCCTGAAGTCTAATTAAGGTCAAATCTGTAGATGATAAAACATGATAATGAGGGTTTACACTCAAAATACTACCATTTTATTATAAAATAAATCAAGGTAAGAGATTTCCATCGGTCTGGTGAACGTGGACAGACCAACAGCGTGTGTGTGGTTTACCATTGAGACCAGCACGTCCAGGTGTGAATAACAAGCGGGAGTTGGGGCGGGTGAAGATAACAACTCCTGCCCTTATTGGTCGATGGTCCTGCCGGGAGCCAATCGAGAGTCTTATAGAAGTGCCAACTCCCTCTTGAAATCAAGTTCGCAGTGTCCTGCAAGACACTCCAACGTGATTTCATTAGGGGCGCTTCTTACATGGACCTGGACGTGCCCATCTGGAGCCTAGACAGAGGAGCAAAGACATTCACTGGACTGTTGGAAAATGTCTTACCGATATTTCTTTTATAATAAAATGGCATTCCAAGTGTAAACTCCCATTGTTATCATGTTTGATATGTTTATGTGACATCCATGTATATCAGTAGGTGGGGGGAGAAACACAGCGAAGGGCAACTTCCACGTTCTGATCTTGCCACAGTCGTCACATGGGTAAAGAAAGCTCAACGAAGCATTTCTGGAGACCTCCTTTTCAAGCAAATTGGATGGGTCCCAAGGTGGAAGAGTAACAAGAATTTTTGAACGAATGACAAGAAGGAACAAGAGAAACAGGAAGATGCAGTTATTTCTGTGTCAGAAAGTGATGATGACTTTTACACAAAGTAATATTCAGCTATGTCAAAAAAATAAAGCATTGAAACCAAATCATTTTATTGATTCAACATTAGTTTTAGCATCTGCATCGACGCGCATGCATGCATTGTCTCGCACTTATTTCGTTTCACCTCCCCCAACTGCAACTGTATGTTATTCGATGTACGATGAAGAAATGCATCTAAAAGTACCGTAATTCCGTCATTTTTAAGAACACTAACCCGGTTTTATAATTGGACAGCCATGATCTGTATAACGGCTCGTCAGAGGTAGACTTATAATCCCCTTTGTTGTCAAATTCATCCAAAATGAAGTAAGAAAGGTGGGGTGGACTTATAAGCAAGGTAGACCTATATGATGAGAAATATGATAAATTATTTTAAACATAGGATTACTAGTCCCTGATTAGTGTCTAAATGAAGACATGTTAGTGGTGCAACACCATTTTAGTGTTGCAATTTCGTAGCTCAATTTATGGAATGTGATTTGATTGAACTTGCTTGCTGTCTTAGAGTCAGAGTGCAAACAAGTGCGATCATGTACCTTCTTTATTGCCATGCTGCGCTTTTAATCACACTCCCTTTAACCTTCTGTGAAACAAACGCAAAAAAAGCCAGATGCCCTCTTACATTACAGTTTTTTGATTACTCTTTAGGTTGTGTATTTTGGAGATAGCATGAGGTCAGACATGTTTCCTGCCAGCAGCTTTGGGAAGTGGGATACAGTGATGATTGTGGAAGAAATGGAGGGGGAGGGTGTTCCCAAGAGTGATTCAGCACAGTCAAATGAAGCCCAAGTGGAACCAGAAGATGGAAAGGGAAGGTTTGAGGTAAGATATCTTCTTTTCATTTAATATCTACTCTATAACTTGCAAGTGTAATTTAAGGTCAGTGTAATTCTTTGTGGAAATGTCTCAAAAGTTTATTGGAAAGACTTCTCATTTCCGTTTTGCTCCCCTTTGATTTTAGTTTGTCAGATTATAGTACAGTCCCAGACAGAAGTTTTTTCTAAAATACATTTCTTTGTTGTACAAACATTGATCATTTAAGCCTTAAAATTTAAGGAACACAGAAAGGTTAGATTTTCGCAAGGCAAATGTTTTGTCACCTACGAAGAGTAATGTGGAAAATTAACAAGTAATTTACTTAAGTACAAAAATTTGTTTCAGAACCTCATTAAATAAGTTATGGTCCTGGGATAGCCATTTCTGATATGTTGTATGACTGCCACGAGCTTAGAGGACTGCAACCATTCGATACAGTAGTGATTCATACAATTCATTGACGAGGAATGAAGAGGAATCCAGAATTGCCTTCCAGAATTCATGAAAATTCTTTAGGTTCATCTACCATGCATCCCCTTTTGTTTCTACCCCAGACATGTTAAAAATGATTTTCATTGCTGGTGCTTGGGCTTACCAGATGTGGAGCACCTTGATCTTCTTCAACTTGAAAATCTTTGATGTTGAGATAAAAGTATGTGACAGAGCACCATTTTGTAGCAAGATTTTACTACTTTTGTGTTTGGGAATGTGAAAGGTGGCTAACACGTCTTAATATATTAGGCTATTGATATTGTTTTCAACTTTCTAAACTCTCTCATACTCTCATGCTGGATGCAACCTCCGACCATGTTTTACGGCACCAAAATTAACTGTTTTCTGGGTGGATTTCAGATTCATGCAAGCTGCAATAGATATTAGATGGCTGTGATATAATGAAAACAAAGAGTCTTATGAGAAATCCACCTTTTGCCAATTGTTCAGCATCCACCTTTTGAGCAGACCTTGGCGAATGACACCTTTTTTTAATTGCCTTTGTTTTAGTGTTGGTAGGTTGGTTTCGACCTTAGATGCCCTGTCAAGACAGAACTCTACAAACTGTTCTGGTTGATACAAGGTCTTGACTGTGACCACGCCTGGTAGAACTATGCTGCACTGGATAATAGAGAGCAGTTGTTGCATTGCTGCTGAACCTAGGCTTGTCAAAAACATCTCCAGTCTTTTCAAAATTTTCTTATCCTTTTTATTTAATGCTGAGACACAATGAAGGTATTCACCCCCTCAGCAGTGGTTTTGATCTTCAGCCTCTTGATGATAAAAGCTCTGATCTCAGTAAAAAAAAAAAAAAAGTAAGGTGTCTTTGTCAAAGGTCAAGCTGCCATTGATGAGAAGGTCTAGTATGCTGGGATTCTTTTAATACACCCACTATTTGATTTTTCAGTTACTGATCACAGATAAGAGCAGGGGTCAGCAGTACGCAGCTCCTGAGCTGCATTCGGTTCTTTAGCGCCACCCTAAGAGTTTTTTTCAAAAATATTTGAAAATGGAAAATGGATATTGAGGAATATATTTTTTGTTTTAATATGGTTTACATACATTTTCTTTACATTTTCCAGCGCTGTAAAAATTAGTATATTTAATATTACATTTCAACATTCGTGCCAACAAAGATTTGCGTCATAACTTGCAACAGCGCATTACTTTTCAGTCAGCAAACAATGAAATCATACAAAGCTATTCCGCATTTGTTTTGACTAGGCGTAAAAAGTGGGTTCCAAACACCGTCTGGCGTTATTCAAAATAAATGCGGTCACTGCTTGGTGTGTAGTCTTAGATGCCGCTGGGTAAAATGCAGCTAAACATGTACGGCCCTAGTCAAAACAAATGCAGAATAGCATTGTATGATGTATAAAGCGGTGTTTAAAACTCATACGGCATAACTCAAAACAAAAAAGGATTAGCGTAGTGTGACAGGTGTTTGATATGGGCCGGATCCCCAAAAGGAAAAGAGAAAGGCAGGTGAGGAGAACAGAGGATTCAATCATTTGATTTCAGCAGCAGAAGGAAGAGTGTTTATATCTGTCTTTATCATAATGCTTATAAATTACACAAACTCCTTGGAAGTGTGTCTAATTTGCACCTGTGGGAGTTTTAGAGGCATTACTGTAAATGCAGCAATAAACCCTCCTCCTTCTGTCCATAGCTGAATCTTACACAGTGTCTCTATAATTTCTTATAGTCTATTCATAAAGTTTGACTGATTTAGAAAATGACGGATGGATGGATGGATGGATGGATGGATGGATGGATGCTTTGTAACATGCACCTTATCCTCTCGGGCAGATTTGGCAACCCAAAATGCTGAACAAGCCATAATGAAGGAACAATTATAGATTATAAATTAACAAACAAATCTGGTTGGAGGCACAAATGCTTGTAATGAAGGCAACATATGCTGTAATTGTCTATTTGCTATCATAGCTAATAGGATGGATGGATGGATGGATGGATGGATGGATGGATGGATGGATGGATGGATGGATGGATGGATGGATGGATGGATGGATGGATGGATGGATGGATGGATGGATGGATGGATGGATGGATGGGTGGGTGGGTGGGTGGGTGGGTGGATGGATGGATGGATGGATGGATGGATGGATGGATGGATGGATGGATGGATGGATGGATGGATGCTTTGTAACATGCACCTTATCCTCTCGGGCAGATTTGGCAACCCAAAATGCTGAACAAGCCATAATGAATGAACAATTATAGATTATAAATTAACAAACAAATCTGGTTGGAGGCACAAATGCTTGTAATGGAGGCAACATATGCTGTAATTGTCTATTTTCTATCATAGCTAATAGGATGGATGGATGGATGGATGATTTAATGGTTTATGGTTTATGATTTTATGGATGTAACTTCTCCTCTATGTGTGCCTTATATATGAAAACTCTTAAAATCGGCCATTCACCAAAGGTCCGCTCTATAGTGCGGAAAATGTGGTACTGTATTTTGTTGCATACATTCCCTAAATATTAGGGGTTCTGAAGTTAGTTTGAAAATTAAACACTAATGACTTGTCAAATGTGTTTCAACAGGAGAGTATGAAGTCACCTTCCACTATGTCCAAGCAGTGGGGTTCCTACTTTGTTGATGTACACAAAAGTGGTGGAGAGGACGAGGAGATCCAGAAACTGACGTGGTGCTGCAACTGCATTCACAAATATAGCACCATGGCCATCCCTAGTGTTGAGCACATAGCAAGTATGTTTCACAAAGAAAAAAGCTGCAGGCAATGGCCTAGATTTGTTGTGGTTTCAGAAAAGTCGCCATTTTCTAAGGTTAATCTTCGATTTTTAAACTTGATTTCACTGTTATCATAATTATATAAATCATCATCATAATCAGATCATAATCATACATATATATATATATATATATATATATATATATATATACTTTCACACGTACGCCTTCTCTGATATCTGACTCCCGAATAAATACCCCACGTGAGCACACATAAGGATTACTGGACTACACGGGCTATTTTCCGGAGCATTTAAACATCAATAAAATTAAAACTTGTCTTTATACATGATGCTGTCAAAACTTGAATGAATGAATAATATGAGAATGAATGATATAAATATGAATAATAATGATATGAATAATAATTTGAAATAAATATCCACAAAATTTCACAAAACATCTACGGAAGTCCAAATAACAAATCGCAGTTTAATATAAGAAGAACATAATTTTATTTCTTTACTATTAATTGAATACAGGACAGGTTAGCTAATGGCACTTGAAGGATCGTAACCAAATGGATATAATATGACATGAAAGGAACAGAATATGGAGAATAATTTTATATACAAACAATCTAAAATATATATATTTAGTAAAAATAAATGTATTTACTAAAAATAAATTTAAAATGAAATTGACTTTCCATATAGTTATATGGGGCAGCATGGCTCGGTGGTAGAGTGGTCGTCTCCCAGCTGAGAGGGTGTGGGTTCGATCCCCCGACCATCAAGACCATTTCAAAGTGTCCTTGAGCAAGACACTGAACCTCCAGTTGCTCCTGATGCTGCGTCATCAGTAGGTAAATGACTACCCAAGGTAGAAAAGTGCTATATAAGTGAAAGTTCTTTTACCATTTAACATTAGAATTATTTTAGTTTATCCTAGTTATGATAATGACGTCAGGTTATGTTAGGGCCGTAGCGAAGGCCTTGCTGCCCCCTGACGACCCACCATTAGTAACCAGTACAGTGGGCCCCCGTGTTACAAACTTAATCCGTTCAGCGGCTAGGCTCGTAACTCGAATTCGCCGTATGACGGGCAATCCAAACCTATGTTAATTAGTGAATGCGTGCAACACGTGCAAAAACCTTAGGTAAAAACATCACGACTTTATACACATTAAAAATTAGTAACATAATCTACTGTACAGTTAAATTAAATAACAAATATACAAAGGAAAAATGACATTTACCTTTGGGGCGACGTGACTTGAGCTGGTGGTGGGTGGAGGCGGAGGGGAGCAGAGACGAACCCACGGATTCTTTCGTAAACCGGGGCCTACTGTATGTGTGTGCGTGTGTGTGTGTGTGTGTGTGTGTGTATGTATATATATATATATATATATATATATATATATATATATATATATATATACATATATATATATATATATATATATATATATATATATATATATATAATTTTTTTTTTTTTTCTGACCCCTCTCCTTCTGCCGTGTTTGCGTGTGATCTTCACCCGGAAGAATGCTCCAAGTACTGTCCTCATCTGACTGGCCAGGCAATCCGTCAATCATCTCAACCCTATCACTCTAAGACACTTGATTGGCTCCCAACGTGATATCAACCAATAAGGGCACAGGTGGATTACAATTTCTGCCCCTATTGGTTGATGTTGCAAATTGGATTTACAAGTTGTAATCTACAACAGTAACAGTACAGTTACTGTCTAAGGTTTAAAAATGTAAGATTTAAGTAAATATGTGTACTGCAGTAATCTTTGACTCAAATTTGTAATTTATAAATACTTCATATGTATGTGTCGTCCACATTTCATGTGAGTTCTGGATGAAGGTCCTTAGGTTCCTGCTGGTGTTATACAGTTCCAGAAATTTCAGTATTTATGTGTGCGGTTGTAGGCTTTCTTGTAGTCAATCCAGGCAGTGCACAGGTTGGTGTGTCTCTTCTTACAGTCTCGGGCGACTGCTCTATCAACCAGTAGCTGGTGCTTAGCTCGCCTGGTGTTACTGCCAATTCCTTTCTGTGCCTCGCTCATGTATTGAGCCACATGCTTACTAATTTTTGCCGCAATGATGCCTGACAGAGCCTTCCATGTTGTGCAGACACAGGTGGCTGGTAGTTCGATGGATGGGTCTCTTCTCGATGTCCTTCATGATTCAGAATGTCCTGCCTTGGGTTAGCCACTCTGGGTGAGTTCCATCACTGACTAGCTGGTTCATCTGTGCTGTTAGGCAATTAGCTTCTTCAGCCAGTATGTATGGATCATGTCGGGACCTGGTGCTGTCCAGCTCTTCATCTTTGACACGCTTTCTTGGATGTCTGCCATTTAGATGGTTCCTGCTTCTTGTTCTGGGAGGTTGCTGTGATCAGCTCTTAGGTCCACTAGCCATTGGTGCTGTGTGATGCCTCTCTTTCCCATATGCCTTTCCAGTATTTTTCCACCTCAGCTCGGCAGGTCTGACCAATTGTTCTTCCCCTGCCACTGACCTTCTCAGGTCAGCAGCTCTTGTCTTGAGGCTTGTTCAGTAGAGAACAGCTTGTTTATTCTCCCGACCTCTCCTCCTTTATGTATTCAATCGGGTGGCCAAAGCTGTTAGTTGCTGTTTGGCGGATTCAAGCGGCTCTGGTATGGAGAGTGAGTTGTACTTCCTGGATGCCCCTTTATTCACCATTATTTCTTTCTGGAGTTCAGCTAGCTCACTTCTCTCTGTGCTGCCTTTTATTTTGGCCTCTAATTGTCTCTTCCGTGATGGGTACAGTTTATGTCTCAAGCCCACCTTGTATCCAAGCATCTCCGTGGTTACTGTTGCTGTACTGTGTATCAGCTTGTTGGTTTCAGTCATGATTCTCGTGGAGATTGTCTTCAAAGCAGCATTCACGATCATCCTTCTCAGGTCAGCAGCTCTTGTGTTGAAGCTGTTTGTTGGGGCTTGGCACCCAATCTCAGATTGTGGGGTTGATGATGATGACATCCCCCCACTGATTTGTCATCCTCTAGTTGTAATCTCTAGTTATGATAGTAGATTTTGATTACAGATGTTGGAACACTGGGCTAATAGATGTTTCTTCATAGCCTTCATAGCCCACATAGCCTGTGGGTTTCGAAGTATCTAATGTTCACACACACACACACTCACACACACACACACACACACACACACATTCGCTGCACTTATCTCCTCTCTCTGGGATTGCTTGTATAGTAGCAATCCAGCAGCTTCGTATTCTCTGCCCTCATCATCTGTGTTTTGTTCCAGTAGTATTTGTCATCAGTTTGCCCTGGTCTCATAGCAAATTACGCAGACCTTGTAAACCCGGGCGACATCTGAGCTGGTTTGACTCAGTTATTTGTTCACTCATCCTGAGGTAAGCTGATGTATCATGAGGGGTCTTGCCTAAGGATCTCCCGTGTCATAGTCAGTGCACATTATTACTGTACTATCCAGCTGACCTACCAGAGGGCAACATAGATGATATTCAAGACAACTACAAGTACTTTGGCATGCCACAGGCTAATGAAACAGTTATCCTATTGAATATTAACTGTTGAATTTTGACAGCAGTGGATATTTAAAGCAACAGATAACCTGCACATGAGCTGAATAACTTTTTCAAACTTTTCTTCTTCTTAGATCTCCCGCTGGATTACAAGTTTCCCAGGTTTTCCCCTGATAAGCCATGCACAGCCGGATACTTTCCAAGGCCTCCAGATTCTTTGCTAAGGAGACGCAAAAATCTGACCTGAAAAGCAAGGATAAGAAATTAAAAAAAAAGACTTGTCCTTTCTTTATCCATGTGGTCTCTACTTCCAGTTGAACCTGCAGTTTCCCATCCAACTCAAAACCATTTGTGGAGCACAAAATACCCCATTTTTGAATTATACAGAAAACCTGTTGAATGTAATTTAAGATACATTGTCTAACCGTTATGTCTGTCTTTGAATGTGGTTCTATAGTTCAGTGTACATTTGAGAATACAAGGATGTGGGTGTGTTTGTCTACAGTGATATCATTGCTTACCTATTAGTTTTTTTTGTTACCACAATTTAATTAAAATCTGTCTTATCTCATCAGCTTTCCCCATTTAAATAATCTAAACCCCTTAATGCATTCAGCCCCATAAAAAACACCACTTTCTTTTTAAGTTGAAAATAAAATGTGTTCTTCAATTTTGGAACAAACAATCATAATAGAATAAAATATATAGATTCTTTTTAAATCATGCCCCTGGGTTTGGTTCTGACTAAAGCCTTCTTCTGTGGAGCTGTCATGTTCTTCTCATACCTATATGGATTTTCTCTGAGTCTGCCTGTTTTCCTTTCACATTCCAAAAATATGCAGTGTATAAAATTTGGACACTAATTTTCCCTTAGGTCTGATTGTGAGTTTTGTCTGTCCATGTGTGCCCATCAACCAGTTCAGGGTACAAAATGCATACTGCCAGAAAACAGCTGGTACTGACTCCAGCACAGCTGCATATGGATTGGAAGTGGCTCAGAGCAGGGGTCCCCAAACTTTTTTTTTTTGGACTGGTCAATGTTTGAGATTTTTATTGTGGACCTGGAGGTGTGGCAAATATAATGTGCACATAAAATATGTACCAACCAATTTAAAAATACATGGTTTTACAAAATAGAATAGCTTTCACACTCGAAAAACACATAAAATGGAAATAGTTCATTTGTTCTGTCTTTTCTCCATGTTCAAATGGCTTCTATCCAGGTAGACAGACAGCGAACAGCAAATGAGTGTAACTTTTCTTTGCAGTTACGTCAGTGGTACATCTCTCATTCATTTATATAGTAAAGAAAATAAACTAAACATACTGTCAGTGTCTCTCTCTTCAATATTAAACATCGCTATAACACAGTTACTCAGGTAAGTCCCATCTGCAAGAGTCTTACAAAAATGTACACAAATTACATTGATTCAATCAATCGTATAACTGCAATTTATTGCAATCACGAAACGTTAAATAGAAGCAAATGAATTTCTGCAAAATCTCTGCATATGGCAATGCTCGCATTTACCAAAGGGAAATACTGTACCTTGCACAAATGTTAATTCTAACAAGCTAAACACACACAAGGCAGCTCTGTATAAAATGCTGAAAATAAGAACTAACATTATCCAGCATGATATCCTCAGTCACAATTTATTGGATCAACAAACAAAATTAATTTTTGGCACGTTATCATCAATGACAACATTCTAACAAAGAAAGTACAACTCACCTGTGGGCCAGATTTCACAAAGAGATAGAACAACGTGTGTGTCACCATCAGTGACTGCTCTCAACTGAAGCCATACAGTCCTTCCTCAGTACAAAATGTAATATAAGCATGGGCCTGAGGCGGTGCAAAAAAAAAAAGGGGGGGGGGGGGATCAAGCCAAACAAAGCACAACTGACTGAACTGTTAAAGAATAAACTAATTCAGTTCAGAAACATCATTATTTCGGGTGCAGTTGGAGACCTCTGGCTTAGATGATGGACGATGAATCTAATGGATGAGTTCATGCATCAATTAGACATTATGGTCTGGCCACATGAAGGTAGTACATAACAGGAGGGTGGTCACGACTAAGCTCAAGGCCCTATTCCACTTAGGGATGAATGTATGTGAGCATTGATGAAGGTAGTGAACCCTACTGAATCCCTGACGTGAGTGCACATTTGGTTCCTTTGGCAGCACCTGCAAACATTTGCCCCGTTCAGCAGAATCTGGGCTTCGGTAAGATACAGTCAGTATTATTGGTCATTTTTGCAGAGCCAGAATTGTTCAATTATTGTGCACTTATCCATTGTTAAAAGGTTTACAACTAGAGCAACATCAGTGGTAATTTTGGTAGCCTTTCTCTAAAGTTCTGCTCTGTATTAGCATTTTTCTGTTGAGTCTAGGATTAATATTTATTGTATGTGTTTTTATTAGGCCAATAAACAAACACACAACGTCATTGCTTGCAACACATGCAAAAAAAGTGGACAAGCTTTTCCTCATTTCTTGAAAAACGTCATGTCTGTAATAAGTCATTGTGTTTCTATTTGCATTGAGTAAACCATTTTGGAAAATCTTGTCATGAATTCAACTAGATCATTCTTTTTAATTTCATTTGTTTGATTATTTGAACAATGTAGAAAACTGCATCAAGATGTGAATACCTCAATGGCGTGTTCACTTAAGCACTATCTTGGCTGTTTGCAAGTGGTTTTGTTCTTGAAGTATATGTGCCATCACTGCTATTTTTAAGTGTTCTTAGATTTCATCTTTTGGTGGATGAGTTTTGGTAAATTTTCCCAAAATGTGGTCAGATATGTTGACGTGGAAATTTTGTGGAAAATGTCCAATATTATGAAAAGGATCTTTCAATAAATAAATGAATTGAATATTGAATTGAACAAACCATGTTGACTCTTGCCAACTATTATTGTTAATAGTGTAATGTCCATGTATTGTTGCGAATGGATGGGGGGGGGTCACTGTTGATGGGGAGGTCACGTGAGGTAGGAGGGACAAGGGACGAGGACGAAAGGGAGAACTGGCTGGTTGTCGAGTTAGAGTTGGCGTGAGTTGTGGCCAACAGCAGCTCGTTCTAGGAATTCTGTATCACATTGTTCTGAGTGAAAATAAAGTGTTAGAGCCACGCTGACGACTGAGTGCATCCTTACTCGTTTCCGGGGCATTACAATATTATTGTTAATATTGTTATTGTTGTTGTTTAATGTTCATACATTGTTATTATATTTTTTAGATATTGGTATTATATTATTACTTAGAGCTAGCGCATCTCAGGGAATCTACCTGGAGTTCCTCGCTTCTAATGAGCCACTAAATAGCATTTCAGCTTCACAGTCATCTTGGATTTTAAAAACAAACATGGATTGACTTTCTTACATTTTAATGACTAAAATGGATGAATTAAAAAATTTGGTTATTTAGTACAAACCCTGACTTAGTAGTTGTCTCTAAAACCTTGCTTAAATCAACCATTCCTGATAATGCTATTCATATTATCAGTTAGAATGCTTTTAGAACTGCCCAAAATGGCAAATCTGTGGCATTCACATATACATCTGAGTATATACAAGGATCTTTAATATATTCCATTTAAATACTTAGGCTGTTAGAATTTTTGAGGAGCGATCAAAATACGTTTTTTTTTTTTTTTTTTTTTTTGGGGGGGGGGGTCAGGGCCAGGGCCAATCCGTAGGGGGCCTTATACAGTAATCCCTTGTTTATCGCGGGGGTTACGTTCCAAAAATAACACGAGCAAAGTGAAATCCGTGAAGTAGCCAGCTTTATGTTTTTTATTATTTTACAATGCAATACAAAACATATAATTAAACCAAAAATCAAAACCTGTTTTAAAGCCCCAAATTTGTTTAAAACAATCATTTTAATATAGTAACACAAAATTGGAAACATTGTCACTCACGTATTTCACAGTCCCAGCTATGCCTCTTCGTCCTGAACCTGCTCATTTTTATGAGTAATGTTCGGGCTCTTTCTTTTTTGGAGCAAGAAGATTTTTATAAACGGATATGCCCAGACATCGAATAAAAGTGAAGCCTCTTATATCATAACAATACACTAGAAATTTCAATTTATTATAAAAGAAATAAAAGTCAGATTTGCAAAGCTGCGCTTTTCTCCATCGCTGTCTGTTTGTCTACAATGCAGCTTGCCGAGAGCAAGCGCACACACAACGTAGACTCTACATCAGGGGTCCCCAAACTTTTTCCTCTGAGGGCCACATAACTTTTCCCTTCTCTGATGGGGGGCCGGTGTCAATTTGTAACAGAAAAAGTGTGACGCTCGTAGGGGAACTTAAAAAAATTATTGTTTTCCAGAAAGCCACACATAACCAAATAACCCTTTTCAGGTTCTTTACAGAAAAAAAGTCAGGAAACAAATAATAACACTATTAATGAAATAAATAACTAAATAACCCTCTCTTGAGTTCTTCACAGAAAAAACAGGAAATAAATAATAACTAAATAACTCTCTTGGGTTCTTCATAGAAAAAAAAGCCATCGAACATTAACTTTCTGTTGTGCCATGCACAATCTTAACAGATAAAAGTTCAGCTCAGTTGTCAGAGCACCGCTGTTTGCAGCTCTCTCTCATCAACTTCCCTGTGAAAATCACAAAGGAAGCAGGTTGAGAAACTGAACTAAGTGCACCTACACAGCACAATACATTTCACTACCAGTATGGTTTTAAAGATGGATTTTATCCCAGTAGATTTTATTATGATTATATTTGTTTATGCTCAGAATGACTAAAGTCAGAAAAGTGAGCTTACCTATGTATGTTCATTAGTGTGAACTGTGGGCCTGCATCTGGCTGGTGAGAAGTTGAATATCAGGTTCCATTCTAGTTACAGCCAGTCTCAAGCACTGATGCAACTGTTCATCTGTCAATCTTGATCTCATCGGAGTTTTCAGCAGTTTCATGCGAGAAAAGGTTTTCTTGCAGATATACGTGCTGCCAAAAACTGTGGACATTTTCATTGCGTGTTTTTTGATGTTTGGATATGTGTCGTTTGGGAGGGCGGCATAGAAGTCAATGAGACTGTTGGGCTTGAATGCGTCTTTCAGAACATCACAGTTCTGTAACTCAGCCAACTCAAACTGATATGAAGGCTGGGCTTCATCAATGTCGGCAACAAAGGGGTTCTGAAAAAGACTGATTTCTTTTGCATGACTGAATCGCACACCGAACTCCGCCTTCAGCAGTTCCAGTGCTTCCACGCACTTTTCAGCTGGGAACGGGACCGCTGGGGTCTCTGTCGACAGGTTTTGGGTAGCAGGAAGATGGACGAAGTTGCGCTTTTTCACGTGTTCCAAAAGCAGCGCTAATTCACCTCAAATGCTTTTATGTGTGAATACATGTCGCAAATGAGTTTCCCCTTGCCTTGTAGCTGCAAGTTAAGGCTGTTAAGTATCTCTGTCACGTCTGTTAAAAATGCAAGGTGCCATTTCCATTCTGGGTCGATCAGCTCTGGGACCGTTTTGTCTTTTAAATGAAGAATTGCGTTAATTTCGGGTAGCAGCTCGTAAAAACTCTGCCCCGTTGCCCCGTCAGCCATCGGGCCTCGGTGTAGTACAGCACGTCTCTGTGCGTAGACTCTAGTTCAGACAGGAATTCTTGGAACTGCCTGTGTTTAAGTCCCTTTGCTTTGATGAAGTTTATGCACGACACCACAACCTTCATTACAGAACGTCAACACTTTGCAGCACAATGCTTGCTGGTGAATTGAGACCCCTTTTTTCCAACTCCCGGTTCATGCGTCCTATTAAACCGCGAGTTTCGCCCACCATGCTAGGAGCCCCGTCAGTCGTGATGCTAGCTAGCTTTGACCAGTCCAGGTCCAAGTTCTCCATGGTTTGGCACACTTTGTCAAAAATATCCTCTCCCGTTGTAGTCCCTTTGAGACTTTGGAGGGCTGCCAGCTCCTCGCATATCTTAAAGTTTGCACTAACTCCACGGATAAAAATGAGCAGTTGCGCTGTGTCTTGCACGTCCGTGCTCTCATCCAGTGCTAATGAAAAAAAGTTATTCTTTCGTCTTCTGCTGCAGCTGTGCATATACATTACTCCCGATTTCTTCAACGCGTCTGGTGATTGTACTCGCCGACAGACTTATGGCATAAAATGCATCTTTCTTCTCGGGGCACACCTCCTCCGCGACAGCATCCATACATTTCTTAACAAACTCTCCGTCAGTGAAAGGCTTACCGCTGCTTGCTATCAGTTTAGCAACCCGAAAGCTGGCCCGAACGGATGCCTGGTTCTGCTGAGCTTGGTGTACAAATGTATTCTGCTGAATAGTAGTCCACTTTTTAGCTTTGAGAGTTTGTCTGCTCGTATTTGGCCTTGTAAGCTACCGTACTTGTCTTTGTGACGGGATTCATAGTGTCGGCGAGGATTGTATTCTTTGAATACCGCCACCGTCTCTTTACAGATGAGACAAACAGCCTTTTCTTTGCATTGAACAAAAAAATAATCGTTTGTCCACTGCAGGTTAAATACCCTGCATTCTGAATCAATTTTTCTCTTACTTAACCTTTTCGCCATTATTCCATTCTCTCTTTGACAGGGCCGGGCCTAGGATTTTTTTTCTGGAGGCCAAATAGGAAAAAAATCCGATAGCGTCTCTGGTATTGTTCAGAGGGCCGGGCCAAATGTGCTGAAGGGCCGTATCCGGCCCGCGGGCCGTAGTTTGGTGACCACTGCTCTACATAGTGTGTGCGCTTACCAATTCAATACAGCGTCAATATTTTATTTCAAGACAACAGTAAAGCCCCTGAGCCATTCAGGATTCAGAGCACAATGCGCTGTAAAAATATATATATTATATCCACACTGTAAAAAATCCGTGAAGCAGCGAACGCGTGAAAGATGAACCGCGATACAGCGAGGGATTACTGTACATGTATATTATAAATAAGTAGCACTTACTATATTATTTTGTTACCAATTTATAATATGTATATACAATTTTGATGTTTTTACCTGGGTTTTACACGCATGAGCTAATTACCATAGGTTTTTATTGTCCGCCATACGATCCCAACACCGGAACGGATTAATTTCGTATGAAGGGGGGCACCTATTAAATCCTCAGATTTTATGATACATGCACAAAATCACCAAATGAAGAGATAATCATCTATATTTTCAGCAGTAGCAATATTTAATATATTTAATATAGTTTTTGCCTGACATAGCTACTTAAAATTGTTTTTATTCAGTGCAATTTTGACCTAAATTTTTAACAGCAACTAAATCTGTCACATCCCGTGGAGCAGAAGCAGGCATCACAGGCATCACACTGACCCTATGACTGCCACATCGACCTGGTTCCCGGTACCTTGTATCCCCCGTTGCAACTTGAGCAAGAAGCCATGCAGGAATATATTTCCATGTCCCTAGTGTCCGGACTCATCCGTCCATCATCCTCCCCGTTTGGGGCAGGTTTTTTTCTTTACTGACAAAAAGGACAAAACATTACAGCCATGCGTGGACTATAGAGGACTGAATGAGATCACTGTGAAGAATAAGTACCCTCTACTGTTAATGGATTCTGTGTTCTCCTCTCTGCACTCTGCATATGTCTTTACGAAACATGACCTCCGAAATGCCCACCACCTGGTGCAGATACGGGAGAGGGATGAATGGAAGACCGCGTTTAATGCCTCCATGGGGCACTTGGAGTACGTGGTAATGCCATTTGGTCTCACAAACATGCAGTGTTCCAAAACCTGATAAACGATGTGCTGCGCGACATGATAAACATGTTCTGTTTCGTATACCAGGATGATATTTTGATCTTTTCCAAGAACCCCCAAGGGCATCAGCAGCATGTTCGGTTAGTTTTGCAGCGTCTCCTGGAGAACCACCTCTGTGTCAAGGCGGAGAAATGTGAATTCCACACCGTTCAGTTTCTGGGGTTCATTGTGGAGAAGGGCCAGCTTCGCGCCGACCCAGCTAAGATCCAGGCTGTGGTTTGAGTGGCCCACTCCTACATCAAGGAAGCAACTTCAACGTTTCCTGGGGTTCGCCAACTTCCTCCTGACTACCAGGAAAAAAAATGTTCTCCGATCACATTTATTTTGAAATTCCCCAATCTATGTGAAGTAATTGTAATATTACAAAAGAAATTTTTATTTTTGTTTTTAAGCTATGATGTGTCTTCTACAGTGGACATCGGAACCCAATACAGGGGAAACAGAACTTTATTACGAAAAAGTTAGTCCAAGTGCCTTGGGGAACTGACTCTGTCAATTGAAGAACAGCTTGTCTGAGTCAGTCTGAGTTTCCATCAACAATCCGCAGTAAAATTCTCTCTGCTTCTGAGAATGACTCCCTTTCTTGTCATTTGGGAAAAAAAGAGCAAAATGGACGAAATAACTTCAAATGTCCACTACAGAGGACGTGTTTTAAACACTTGAATACTAGACTCAAATACACTTAAAATAACTCAAAAGACACTTTAACGTGTTCATAAGAGTCTTATAAATAAAATGCCAACAGCATTTCAAGACAAAATGTGTTTGTTAAAAAGTATTGAACACTTACTTTTCCTCTTCCCATAAAAAGTGCTTGCATTGAGGGAAGCCATTTTCTTCTACGGTGTAGTCAGGGTAACAAAGCCCCACCCCTACAAATTTGGTATCATCAGAAAGCTCTGAATGTCCTCTATAGAGCACAAAAGGAATCAATGCGATTGGATGTATTGGGTGGGAGATATTTAGGTTTAGAAATGTCCTCTACAGAGGACAAATTTGAACTGCTGGTCGTCAGGAGGATATTATAGGCGATTCGTTCGTAACTGAAGCTCAGTGGCGGAACTCCTAACACGGCTGACTTCAGTCAAGGTTCCGTTCGCTTGGACCCCAGAAGCTGAACATGCATTCTGGAAGCTTAAGGATCGGTTTACCAGTTCTCCCGTGTTGATTCACCCCATGCCCTCTTTACCGTTTTCTGTTGAGGTGGATGCTTCGGACTCAGGAGTGGGGACAGTGCTGTCCCAGCGCTCCCAGTCGATGGCAGGCTGCACCCCTGCTCATTCTTCTCCTGCCGTTTGTCTCCGGCTGACTGTGACTAGGATGTGGGAAACCGGGAGCTACTGGCCATTGTTAGAGCGTTGGAGGAGTGGAGGCACTGGCTGGTGGGCACCACCCATCCCTTTGTCATTTTCACTGATCACAAGGAACTGCAAAATGCTTAAATCCCAGACAAGCTAGGTGGGCTCTCTTTTTAACCCGGTTCCATTATTCCAGGGTTGTCCAAACTTTTTGCAAAGGGAGCCAGATTTGGTGTGTTAAAAATGTAGGGGGGCCAACCTAAGCGGGCGTTATTTACATAGAAAAGCAATTAATTTAAATGCATTTCAGTGAGCTGTTCTGTGTTTTAACATTCTATTTTTTATTTTAATTTCAGCTATCTTAAGCATGGGTTTGGTTAATTTGACACATGCATATCAAAATTGAATTGACATTAAATATTGAAATTGAATATTCACTTAACTTCACTTTGTTAACACTTCAATTAACTTTTTTGTACATTTGAACAGAAGTAATTGTACTCGGGTGCAAATTACATTTGAAACATAAAAAATATCTCACCATGGCATTTTAATATTTATAGAATTTTTAAACACAATAACAGAGAAATGAACAAGTAATAGTCATATCAACATGTGCAGGGCTCATTTAACATATGAAATTAGTAACTATAAATGGTTGATTGGATTTTTAAATGGTTATTATTCTGGAGTGAAAACTTAAAAAAAAACGTTTTCAGACTTATCGTGAATGAAAAAGAACTTGTTCGAATTGGTGTGATGGGTGAAACTGAGATCTGGACTGCAGGACAAAGGCCAGGTCTGGCTCTATGGCAGTAGTATGAATGCGCTAGATGTCTTGTGAGAGTCCAATAGCTGTGTCCTCACATGGCTCTTATTTAAGTTCATAACCGAGAATGTCTTCTCACACAAATATAATATATGCCCGAACAAGCTTAGCATTTTCTTACCAAATACTCAAATCCTTCTGAACTTATCCAGCTGTCTGTCTGGTGCTGACCGCGGCTCTCTGCGTCACACTGCAGCTCAACTTTCCTTCTTTTGTTGATTGTCGCCATTTTAGAAAATTAGGAGCTCATACAGTCAATTAGTCATACACTAATTTGCTGTTCCTAATTGAGCCTATAGATGGCAGCATTTAGCACATGCAGGTAACAGCGCTGCTGCCAAATGTATTAATTCTCCATGCGGGCCAGACATTATTGATTTTATGACGGAGGCTGCGGGCCGGATGGAAATTGACCATGGGTCGCATTTGGCCCCCGGGCCGGGCTTTGGACATGTCTGCATTATACTATTACTTACAGACCCGGTTCCAAGAATGGAAATCCACACATTGTTTCAATATCTAATGCTGAATGCCCTAATCATAAGATTTCTGCTGAGGTGGTGTTGATTAAGGAAAATAGCCCTGTCTCCTTAATCGGTAAGACTAGTGACATAGTACCCAGGCAGAATATTAATATTAATATGCGCGCTGTAGCCGTCAACAATCGAATTCCTACTTAACTAACGTTGCGATGAGGTTTTAATTACTCAAATTATAAAGCAAGCCCCAGCCGTAAAAATCTTGTTGGTATTCGTACTACCAACATGAGGACTCAGGATAGTCCAGGAAAAATTTCCCAGTTTAAATTTGGCTTCATAAATATAAGGTCACTCCCCTCAAAAGCCCTTCTTGTAAATGATCTTATTACAGATCACTATCTTAAAGTGCTTTGTCTCTGCGAAACCTGGCTAAAACCAAATGAATTGTTATCATTAAATGAGGCCTCACCCCCAAACTTTGTGGGCTCACATGTTGCCCGTCCTTGTAAAAAAGGGGGAGGTGTCGCCCTAATTTCAGAATCTGATCTTAAACTTAGCACAAGCAATAATCACACCTTCAAGACATTTGAGGCTCTCGTTATGCGATCGAGCTCCTCACCACCATTTTATGTGGTAGTTATTTACCGTCTCCCGGTCCATACTCTGGATTCTTAGATGAATTCTCTGAACTTATGGCTGACTTAATAACTCACACAGATAATATATTAATTATGGGTGACTTCAATATTCATTCAACTCCCCACTGGAGCCACTTACTGTAGCATTTCAAGCAATAATCAGTGCATTTGGTTTTACACAAATAATAAAAGCAGCGACACACCGGAATGGTAATATCTTAGACTTAGTGTTAACCCATGGCCTAACTGCCTCAAATATCACAATTCTGCCGCATACTAACGCTATGTCTGATCATTATCTTATAACATTTGAAGTCCTAGATCAGTGTGGTCTTATTGTCCACAACCAAGGCTTTAAGAGCCATGATATTAACTCATCAACCACTGCTGCACTTTCTGAATTACTGCCTTCTGCAACAGCTGCCTTTCCGTCTTTCACTGGTTCAGTCGATAAGCTCGCAAATGATTTTAATACGGTTCTTTTAAATTCCCTGAACTCTATTGCGCCGCTGAATCTTAAAACTCGTCCGAAGCGGCACACTCCGTGGTTTACGGATGAAACGCGTACGTAAACTGTTAAGTAGACAACTTGAGCGTAAATGGCGAACAACTAAACTCGAGGTTTTCCGTCAGGCCTGGTGCGAAAGCTTGCTGAAACATAAAGAGGCTCTTAGGTTAGCAAAAACAAATTACTTTTCCAAAATGATTAGTCTTAATAAACACAACCCAAAATATTTATTTGACATGGTAGCACAGCTAACGCAAAAGCAGCAGATTAATCATAGTTCCCTCCATTCAGCACACGATTTCATGCAATTCTTTACTCAGCGGATTCAGCTAATAAGGGACGAAATAAAAAAGGCAGCGCCACTTACCCCTTCGGCTGTGATTGTTGATGCTAGTTCGGACAATCAGGTTCAAGAAAGTCTGGTTACCCTGTCCCAGTTTGATTTAGTATCCCTGGAGTGTCTTACACACCTGGTTAATGCAGCAAAGCCGACGTCCTGCATGCTCGACCCACTTCCAGGCAAACTCGTTAAAGACTTATTCCCGGTATTAGGGTCATCTGTCTTGAATATTATCAACCTGTCACTCTCCTCTGGCATTGTACCTGAAGCTTTTAAGACGGCCGTCATTACTTAAGAAATCTCACCTAGATCCTGAAAATCTCTTTAACTATAGGCCAGTGTCACACCTTCCGTTTATTGCCAAAATTCTTGAGAAAGTTGTAGCACAACAGCTTAGCGATTTTATGATAGACAACAATAGATTTGAACTCCTTCAGTCAGGTTTTAGGGCCAACCACTCAACTGAGACAGCCCTTGTAAAAGTGACGAATGATCTTCTCCTAGCCATGGATTACAACATCTCATCAATATTATTTTTGCTTGATCTTAGTGCCGCATTTGACACTATTGATCATCATATTCTTATAGAATGTCTTAGATTATGTGTTGGTATCTCGGGATCAGCACTTTCTTGGTTCAGATCTTACATCCTGCTCGCATAGTGTCTCTTATGGCAATGCCATCTCTGAATCTTTCTCCGTCTCATGTGGTGTCCCGCAGGGGTCAGTACTTGGTCCCTTACTGTTCAACATCTACATGATTCCTCTTGGCGTTATTATACGTAAACATGCTATTAGTTTTCATTGCTATGCTAATGATACCCAACTCTATATGCCCTTAGAAATAACAGATCCGTCCGTGCAAGTGCAGTAAACTGGAGGCCTGCCTTGCCGAGATTAAACAATGGATGTCTTCCAACTTTCTGCTTCTCAACCCTAGTAAAACAGAGATGTTAATTATTAGCCCTGCTCATCATCAGCACTTGCTTAAGAATACCACGTTGAACCTGGAAAACTGTATTATTTCCCAAAGTAGTTCTGCAAAAAATCTCAGCGTGACATTTGACTCAACTCTCTCCTTTCAAACACATACAGTATTAATAACATGACAAGAACGGCGTTTTTTTCACCTCCGCAATATAGCTAAAATTCGCCCTATTCTTTCTCTTAGCGATGCAGAAACATTAATTCATGCATTTGTTATGTCGCGCCTAGACAATTGTAACATTTTGTTTTCTGGACCTCCCATGTCCTACATTAAAAGCCTGCAGTCTGTACAGAATGCAGTCGCGAGACTATTGACAAGGACGAGAAAGTTCGATCATATTACTCCGATTCTAGCTGACCTGCATTGGCTTCCAATACACATGAGATGTGATTTTAAGGTGCTGTTAATTACTTCTAAAATTTTACACGGTTTAGCTCCTTCCTATCTCATCGACTTAGTCTCACCATATGTTCCGTCCCGACAACTTCAATCACAAAATGCCGGTTTGCTATCGACCCCACGGGCTAAAAAGAAGTCCGCGGGATCAAGGGCATTTTCCATTTGTATGCCAGTACTATGGAATGCCCTACCTATGGAAGTTCGCGCAGCCACCTCAGTAGAAATCTTTAAATCCCGACTAAAAACACATTTATATTCAAAAGCATTTGGTTAATTGAGCCTGTCTGCAGCTTTCTTCTTTTTTCTTTATTCCTGCCCCCCTCTTCCGGTTGGGAGAGGGGGCTAGCTAGATGGTGAGGGTTGACTTGACCGCCTCCATTAGGTCCTGTGCTGATTGACCATCGCGGGTTTGGAGATCGACCGTCTGCGGTCCAACTGGTTGGAATGTGGGATGGTTCCTGCCCAATGGCTTTGCCTGCTGTCAAGACATCACTGCACTATATAGCACAATATGTTTTCTGTAATCTATATTGTTTATGTGTATCTATTTGTATTTGGTACATGCAGCATCCACTTCAACCTGTGGGCCTGGAAGGGGGCTCCTCCCACCTGTGGTCCCTTCTGGAGGTTTCTGATTTTCCCCTAATAGGGGTTTTTGAGTTTTTCCTTCCCCTTCTGGGAGCTTTGACAGGGGATGCTGTTGTGTACCTTACACTAAAAAGATGTCTCTGTACAACTTCTTTTTTCGAAAGAGGTCTCCACATGGCCTCTTTTCTTCTGTGAAGCCCTTTGAGACTTCGGTGATTTAGGGCTATCCAAATAAAATTTGATTGATTGATTGATTGAATGTAAAACAAATGTAATACCATACATGAAATACAGTGGTGGTCCGTGCATTCGTCACTTAGGCCTTCAGTGATTGGACCTCTCATGCTCACACGTACGCATTACTGGGATCCGCAGGTTATTTTCCAGAGTATTTAAACATCAATAAACAGAAACATGAACAAAACCCAACAACAAAAGCCAACCAAACATGAAAATGGAATATGAATGACATCAAATGACAAAAACATAATAACTCACCCAAAGCGGCTGTCCCGAAGTTATTTCAGTACAAAGTCCATTCTTTTTTTTTCATCAGTAAGATACTCATGACTTGCTTGTTGAGCTTGTCTTCATAATTAATTTCCAATAATAAATCCTTTTGTATTGACATAGACGCCAATGCTGAAAGTCGTGTCGGTCCATTTCCCATTTTTCTTTTTGGCCTTTGTGGGTTTAAAAAATAAATAAATAAAAAATAAAACACATTTGTGGGTCTTGCTTCAATGTACGCTAACGTTAGCTGGTTGAGCAATGAGTTTTTTTCTTTAACTACTTCCACCGTTAAACATGATGGATCAATATAGCACCGCCTTCCTGCAGTGAGCATGCATTTACGTAACATTCTACGTGAGCTTTCCTGAAGGTGTTTTTGAGTTGATTGGCTATTGCGGCTGTCCAACAAAAATATAGGCCCGTACACAAAATGTCTTTGCACACTGCACAGAAGCCTTCGACTGTTCAAGCAAATGTCCAGCGCCTCCGGGTTCAGGCAGACATGAAGTCTGACATCAAGTCTGCCTGGCGACACTTGTTAGCTGAATTCTAATTGGTTAAAAACTACACTAAAATTGCAGCACTTAGGAGGAGTGGTACCATATGGATATGACACAAAAAAAAAACTGAATATGGAGAATAGATTTATATACAAAATATATATATTTAGTAAAAATAAATGTAAAATGAAATTGACTTTTGTTTTAGTTGTTATAATTTATTATAGTTATGATCATGTCAGGTTATGTTAGGCCAGCAGAGAAGGCCTTGCTGGCCCTGACGGTCCATTGCTGATGAAATACCTTGCATTATTATATCAACATATCTCGGGGAGGAGTTTCAAGGAAGAAATAACTCAAAAAAATAGTGTGAGAAGGAAACATGAAAGAGACTAACAAGAACAGTAAAAGAAAAGGCGCAACAGAAACATCACGAGTCAGCTATCACAGACCACTACAAAAAGGAAAATCATCTCATGGATTGGGAAAAGGCCAGAGACATTCGCACTGAGAAAAACAAACATCAGCACTGGATTGGGGAGGCAATTGAAATCAGGAATAGGGGACTGAGGACTAGCAAAAAGGGATGATGCAGCAGTAGGTATGACCTTCCAGTCAAATCTGACAGGTGAGTCACACCTCCATCAAACATCAGCGGATAAACTAAGACGTGTTACCGTCATTTGACACTGAAGAAGGCAGATGATTGCGATGAAACATGTTAGGTAAAACTGCTAGAAATTTTAAGATTTTCAAGTTTTCATTTTTAAACTAAAAACATTTTAAATCAGTGTGATAAAAAAGGAAAACAACAGCTGATTTTAAACCATAGATAGAATGAAGGTTGGCTTCCTCCCACATAAGGAATTGTCCTTATGTGCGGTTTCCCCTACTGCCCCAGGTCAGCTAGGATAGGCACCTGCAACCCTTGAGGTGGGAGATGACCCCAAGGAAAAGGCTTTGTTTTTGTCATGTGAAATGTAATTGCAATAAAATAATAATTAAACTTTTTTTTTCAGGCACTTTGATGTACTTTTCGGTTTTAGACTAAGCTGTAACCTATATAAATGCTGTAAAAAATAATAAATTATTCATATTGTTTTTTTTTACTTTTGTTAATGTTCAAAAGGATACAGGTTTAGGTATACTTATACAATTTTAATAGATTCTAATCTTATTTAAAGTCAACGTGTCAAGTGGAGGAGGGATCGAAAAGTGATCTCTTTTCTGGGTGGCTTAGTGAAATATAATTGAGAAGCACTGTCTCAACCGCATATCCTCACAAGGATCGGCGGTTGTGTATGTGTGTGTGTGTGTGTGTGTGTGTGTGTGTGTGTGTGTTTATTACGTTCTTTTCTTGTAAAAACACTTGATTCCCATATTCCTTATATAAATTTGTGTTTCTGTAATTTAATTGTTGTTGGAGGAGGGATTGCGGGAATTTTGCGGCTTTACTGTAGCCTACTTCCTCAAAAGCACTTTCTTTCAAGTCAGACATGTTGAATGAGTACAAACAGCTGTAACGGCGGGGTCTGGGCGGCAGAAGAACTGAAGGTTCTCCTTTAAAATCCCCCTTCCTCCGCCCCCCTTTTTTTCAAACACACATACACACTTACTAACATGCTGTTCCCTCCTCTCCCCTACATTCCTTTGCACTGCTTTCACTCAGCCCATAGTAGACATAATCGTCTCTTTTCACCTTGACTTCGCTGAAGTTAGCGGATGAAATGATTTGAAATAGAAAAAGCGAAGGTAAACTCGGTGAACTCTTCCTTAGACAGGTAAGCTGAATTTAAACGCATTCCGCAGCGCTTCAATTTGTTGTCGGTTGGAACAAGGCAACTTTTGTATGACCGTTTGGTGTTTTGGGCAGAATTTGTGTTATTGGTAAATCTGCCGAACGCCATTGCAGTTTTTCATGGAGAAGGACTCAACGTTAATTTTGAAAAGTCGTGTTTATTCACAGTTTCAAGCAAACCATTTTGACAGTACGCTCTGGCGATGTGGATGCGTACGTTTCGGTTGAGGAGGAGCAGCTTTCCATCGCTGTCAACCCAGACAACTTTTTTGTACTTTATTAAAGTTTTTAACAATAATAATAGGATATTTTGGTCGTGACAAACTATTCCTAACCCAGTGTGCATGTGGAGAATGATATATTTTTACGTCTTCATATTTGATTTACAATATGAATTATTTCAAATGTTAAATTTTCCAAATCAGTCAACTAGTCAAGTGAAATGGCAAGATAATTTGGGGGGAATAGTCATAAGTTATGATATGATATGATAGTTACAATTATATATTAATTTAAAATTGTTTTATGTTAAGACACGTTTGTTTTTAAGCAATTATAAAATATGGTCATTATTCTCTCATGGTCCTGCATAAATAATGCTGGATTTAAATAAAAGCAAATATTTTCTTACTTAGATAAATCTTGTGTCTGTCCAATTAAAAGGTCGTAGATAGATAGAATAGGTAGAATAGATTGTTTTTTTGGCATTAGACGTTCATGAATGAGTCGTATTTATTGTATTTTGCTACCAATTATCGAAAGCTAAAATTTGCTCTTGTCGATCATTCACACAGTGAGGTGCAAAACTAAAAAGAATATTTATTTGTAGTAGTATTAATATGAATACTGGACTCATTTTACCTCTGAAAACTGTTGGATCCCCGGGACTCACAATGCTAAAAAAACATGTCCCGACAGAAATGTTTGGAGTCCCAAATATTGCGCAGTAAAAAGGACAAATTAAGTCCAAGATTCAAACTGCATTTACAAGATGTGAGCAAAAACCAAGAACAGATATTAGCAAATGTCAAAGTATTTACTTTGACAATTGCTAATATTATACAGTATTTACAGTATATGGCTCACAACTAGATGATAGGGAAAAATGTTTTTCCTCCTGAAGTTAGACCTTTTGAGAACCACCACACTATCTAGAGCAGGAGTGTCAAACTCGTTTTAGCTTGGTGGCTGCATGAAGGAAAATCTATTCCCAAGTGGGTCAGATCAATAAAATCATGGCATAACAAAAAAAATATTGTTCATTTTTAATACTGTCCATATTAAAGCAAGTACTACATAACTATTAATAATAAAATCTTAACATTACTTTCAAACATTTAACATTTCAAGTTTTTCATTTATGAAAAAATTCAGCTCATTTTTGTACTTCGCAAAATTATTTGGTGGGACAGTTTAAACCTATTTGCGGGCCAGGACGTGGGCCGAATGTTTGACATTCAAAACTGTACATGATATATATATATATATATATATATATATATATATATATATATATATATATATATATATATATATATATATATATATATATATATATATAGTATATATATATATATATATATATATATATATATATATATATATATATATATATATATATATATCATGTACAGTTGATTCAGTTGCTTTATCTGTCAACTGAAACAAGATAAATGCTGCATTCTCAAAATTATCATCTACGCAGAGCTAACAGATCATAGGAAGCAATATGTTTCACGCAGCTACAGATGAAAAAAAAATCTAATTATAAATCTGATTAGCTATGTGTGCATTGTTTATGTGACGTTAATGCAGTAGCAATTAATTTCTATAGTAATGTGAATTCCTCCAACAGCACTTACAGCAAATGAATACGGTTGTCTTGACATTAGGAAAAAAGTTAGCAAATTTAGCATGAACTTAAAACAGACTTATAACTTTCTGATATCCATCTTGGAATTATACTTTAAGTCATCAAAGTAATAAACTTACTGACTTCTTGATTGTCATCTCCTCCTCCCCCCCCCCCCCCCCCCCACACACACACACACACACACCAAAGCTAAACCTAAATAAATTATCATACTAATTTGCTATATACGCATTTTTTAAGTCAAATGGATACAGTAGCAATGAATTACTGCAGCAGTATGCGGCATCTGCACTCTGAAGTGAATTTCAAGATTCAAGAGTTTTATTGGCATTTGTATAGTATTATTATACCTCACAATGAAAGTCTTGTTTTGTTCACCTCCAAGCAGCAGACTACATTTCATAATCAAGCAAATAAAGAAACAGCAATTAAAAAAATAGCAATAAAACAACAAACAGAAACAATGGTGCTAATAATATAGTGCAAAATATTATATAGTGTACAATATTAGTGCTAAATATTATTTATGCACGCAGTAAGAGGCAGATTAGTGTGTGAGGGATTAGGGTTGTTTTTTTTTTTTTTTTGGTGAAATTTGGTAAAGGAAGTCAGAAAATGCTTCAAAATATAGCATACGCTAGCTATCAAGTAAAGTGTGAAACAAACGGTATTGCAACAACTATTTTGAAATTACTCCCAGAAGCATGATAGATAGATATAGTTGTCGTCTACTTGATCATCATTAGGTTATGCCGTGAAGCTCATGGCGTGAGCAGCATTTATTTAACAAAGCTGTGTTCTTTTTTTTTCTCGATTAACGTTCTTTTTTCCGCAAGATCAAAACAAACAAGGCGGACAAAATGATCAAAAAATGTTCGAAAGAGGACAAGTTTTGTTGAATAAAAGAGTAGATGGATGATGATTAATTTTGATGTCAAAATATGATGCATCCAAAGGACACATGTTAATTTGAGTATGCGTCCTGCATCAAAAAATTTGCGTCTGGGATGCAGGGACGCAGGCAAAATGGAGCACTGTGTACAGTGAACGCTTGTTTATTGTTTATCGCGGTAGATACGTTTTGGAACCGGCCGCAATAGCTGAAAATCCGCCCACACTTTTCACATTCAAAAAATAAATAAAAATTGGTAATAATGTGAAAAGTCTTAATGCTAAAAATAATCCATTGATAAGCCATTGATTCACATTTTTGCAGTTCTATTTCAAAGTTCATTCTTCAGGAGATACACACAATTGCTTGACCGTTGGGAAAAAAACAGCGGATAAGATGCACTGGACTATAAGCCGCAGGGCTCAAATCATGACGAAAAAGTCGGGGCTTATAGTCCGAAAAATACGGTATAAAAATATATTTGGTTCTGATCCTTCATGTGCTGTAGTTTTATAATGAGTTTTTAGCCAACTAGAATCCAGCTAACTTGTGTCGCCAGGCTGTATGAAATCTGCGACAATTCAGCAATTCAGGGAAGCGAGTTGTTACTGCTCATAATGAAACGATCATCCGTATGGAAGCTGCTTTAGCAATCTGGATTGCCGATGGAAGAAGAAACTAGTGAAGCCCTTTCTTTTGAAGTCTCAAACAGCAGCTGTCATATTAGTAGCGGCCCTGAGGTTGAATTAAAGTCTAATCTGTACATGATCAAAGATGATTACAATGGAGAGTTAACGCTTGGAAGTACCATTTTATCATAAACGAAATCTAGGGAAGAGGCTTCCAACTGTCTGGTGAACATCGTCTTTGTTCCTCTTGTCTCTGTCTCCTGTCTATGTGTTGACAACAGTGCCGGGGTGTGCTTCATGAGGTATACGGCGCGTGCTTGTGGAGTTTTAAACTACTCCCGCCCAACAGGTACGTTCTTGTCGGTCATGAAGCGCACCCACAGCAAAAGGCAGACAAGCACACACATTATCGGGGCAGAGACAGGCAGTAAGGTGCAGACGTTCGCTAGACCGTTGGAAATGCCTTACCTATATTTATTTTATAATAAAATTGTATTTCAAGTGTAAACTCTACTCTTCGTTGTAATAATCGTTAATCATGTACAGATTGGACTTCAATTCAACGTCTGAGCCGCTGCTAATATGACCACAGCTGCGCGAGACTTCAAAGAAAAAGGGGAACAGTTTTGTTGTAAGTTCTATACACACATTAGCTATTTAACAAAGGTTTGGATATCCCATCATACGTCGAGTTTGCCTTACGACCCCAACAGCGGAACGGATTAAACTCGTAATATATACATATACCGTATTTTTCGGACTATAAGCCACGACTTTTCATAGGCAGTACCGTGCATTATCAATATAAATGATAATAAACTATAAATATGAGTTTACGTTGTCATTCATTACGTCACCGTAATGAGCCGAATGACGCACAGAGAACGTAAAATAGGAAACGGAAATGCAACACGACCCGACAAATTAAAAGCATGAATTTCAAAATAAGATTAAAAAAAGTCACGAACGCTAACGCTTGAAGAATTCTTAACATAGTTATTACTTAGTTATTTGATTTATACAGTACTGTAAATGTACTTTTTTTGCTTTTTTCAAATTTTTTTCATTTTTGCACATTTACAAATACTGAGACCGCAAACTAGGAGGGATCACTGTGTATATATATATATATATATATATATATATATATATATATATATATATATATATATATATATATATATATATATATATATATATATATATATATGTTAATATATATATGTATAATACACACTCACGCCTTTAATTTAATATTTTTTAGGCTTAATGGCCCAATGTTTCTGCAATATAAAAAAATGTGACTCATGATCTGTAAAGCAAAAGCATTTTTTAGGTGATCACTTTAATGATATGTCATGGGAAAAACAAAGTAACAGAACACATTTAGGCATTAGGAAATTGTTTTTCAGTGTTATTTTTTTTCCATCTGGCTATTGGCAAGAGTTCTGCTGAGCTCACTCGAAAACAGTAGTAAAGGACACTGTAAAGGACAGCCTTTTGTTTTTTAAGAGCAGTTCAACTGCACAAAGTAACGTAAGCATTAAAAAAATGACCCAATTATAACCTACTTGTCCTGGCACATGGTTTAATTGACCAATATTTGCCTTCAAATATATATCTCAAATCTATTAGCAAAGCAGAAAACACCCTTACTCGGTTTGTCGTACAGTGGTGATGTTAAAGACAGAACAGAAAACCTTTTCGGGTTTTGTGCTCAATAATGTGCTATTTCTGTTGGTTAGGATCAACTATCAGCAGCTGTATCTAATTATTCTGAGAATGTGGGTCTTTTGTACAGGGTTTTGGGATGACTTCTTGCAATCCTTTTTCTCTCTCAGCTAACTTCCTTCAGCAATGTCACAGCCCCCTCTCTGATGAGATGATGAGAACCCACACTCGTGGGGCCCCAACAGTCTTCCTTTTAAGTCTGCTGTTGTTTCTACTGAATCACACTGCAGCAGACTCAAGCGGAGGAATACCTTTCATGGGCGGCAACTACAATGGCCACCCAATGCTGTATTTCGATCAAACACAAGTAGAAGAGCTTCAGCTGGCAGCAGGGAGCACTCATCGAGAGATGGCCAGACGGATCCGCGAGGCTGGTGAAATCATGCTTGAGCACCCGGAAGAGTACCTGCCTCCCTGGAGCCCCATAGAGTTCAGTGCCAGATGGAATGAGGTTTATGGAAACAACCTAGGTGTGCTTTCCATGTTCTGCCTGCTGTACCCACACAGAGCTGGAGCACTGGATCTGGCCAAGGATTACATGGAGAGGATGGCAGCTCAGCCTAATTGGTACATTTTTGTCATTTTTGATCATGTTATTATCATCTGGTTACGGAGAAGCAGGCGGACAGTACCACACATCATTTGCAATCAACATAGTCTCCCCCTTGTCGTCGTTGTTTGATTATTTAACGAAATCGCGTCTAAAGAAATCCAGCACAGCGCGATTTTATTCACTTACAAGCATGTAAAGTTCCTAGGCGGCAGTAGTGTAGCCAAATTCTGTCCGATCAGAAAGAACTTCTGCCTCTGACATCACCAGTATCTGCGTCTTTGGCGGGAAAAAGAGTAGCACAATGATGCCAATCTCCGGTTTAAGATGGTTACATGTAACCACGAAACCAGAGGATTGGGCAAATAAAAAAAAGCCCGGCCACGTATAGCAAATAGGGCAAAACGGAGACATTTACTGCCAGTTTGCAAGAACCCCGGTTATGTATAGACAAGGCCTGATTTAGGGGGCATTACCACCACAAACTGGTTTTCGATCTGACACGGTTCAGGACGAATACAAAAACCAGGGTAAAACATTTGTCATCAGAAAACTAACAGTGCAATCACTGATCCATTTTCATATACAGTTGGACCCTTGTTTTTTTTGTAGTTTACAGGAGCTAAGCAGGTTTGCGTCCAGAGAAAATCTGCTTGAGGTCAATGGGCTTATTCGCAAATTATGAGTCATTTATTCATCAATATTCATTTGCGATGCATTCTCAGAGAAAAGTGTAGAAGGCGACATCCGTTATATGCATCATTTTTGAATGTGAACAATGTCCCAGGCAAGGAATTTTAACATGGTGCGATTGACTAACACCACATGGAATAGCTTTATACGTTGGTTTATGTCAGTGCTTCTCAAATAATGGAGTGGGCCCCCCTGGGGGGGCGCGAGGTGATGCCAGGGGGGGGGCGCAGATGATCCCGGGAAAAAGGCTTTGTTTTTGTCATATGGAATGTAATTGCAATAAAAATATAATTTTCATCATTTTCTTTTAGTTTCGGGCACTTTCTTTGGTGCACTTGCTTCTTTTTTTTCCGTTTTAGACTAAGCTATAACCCGTATAAACGCGATAAAAATAATTAAAAATAATTAACAGTTGTTGAAAGTTAATTTATGTTGTTTTTTTCTGTTGTTAATGATAAAAGGATACATGTGTAGGTATACTTAAACAATTTTCATCAATAATAACCTTATTTATATTCAGTGCATTGACTGGGGGAGCGGGGGGTTTTCTAGGAGGGGCCTGGCAAAATATAGTTGAGAAACACTGGTTTACGTGAAGAGACTTCATTGTGTGCCAAAAGGAAGAAGTTTGAGGATAAAGATAAGCTTTATTGTACAATAGCTTTCACTAAAATATGGTCCAACTAGTGAATCTTGGTTGCTAATTCCAATGAACATTGGATATTGCCTTTGATTTAGGCCGATAGCAGAAGATATACTTATTATTAAAAGCTGTAGAAATGGCAACTAGAGTATCTACGAATGATGGAGGTTCACTTGATATTTGGATCTTTTTAATTTTCTTTTTTGATTGGATGGTGGAGGTTTCATTTTTTTATGGGGGGGGGGGCTAGAAGTGAAGCCAGAATTGCCATCAATATTTGTAGTGAACAGTAAATGTCCACAAAAGACAGACTGACGGAGACTGAAGGCCATCTACGATAACAGACTGTAAATGAAGGACCAGCAAAAAAAATATAAAATGTCCACGTCTTGCAATCACTGGTCTGCAGTTTGAGCTAATGATCAATCTATTTCCTCTAATGAAATGTATCTTTGTGAAACACCTACAGTTGTCCCTGGTGACAATTTTAATCATAAATGACTGCAGCGTACATGCTTGGACCCAGCATAGGAAGTAACAGATTGTGAAGCACTTCAACAAAAATCAAAGTACAGCGGAACCCCATGTTACAACTTCCCTGGTTCACGACATTTTTATGTTGCGACGTGAAATACTGAGTTTTTTCATCCCCTCTTTATGACTTTTTCACGGTTATAAAATCAAAACAACTGTCATGACCCTAGGGGCTTGGCTATATTTGTGTTGTTTTGCCTCCATCTGCTGGTATTTTTAGGTAATTGCATTTATTTACTATTGCCGTCTAACTGCTTCCATGCAACGCATCAGTACAATGCTGGTCTGCTATTGGTCGGCGTCTCCTCATGGAGATGCTGGTCGGCTATTGGTCGGCCTCACATGTTTCAAAATGGCGGACAGTAAAACTTTGTTCAATTGTGAGTGGTTACAAAACCGTATTTATAGTGCATTTTACTGCTCAATTCCAAATTAAATGGGTATCCGTGGGTCCCAAGATTGCTAATGATGTTAAAGAAAGAAGTAAGAAGATGATTGATATGGAAACGATGCTGGAGATAACCCTTATTAGGGAATATGGGCAAAACAAGCGGCACTCAAAGCTAAATAAATCGTTTCTATATTTTTTATTAATGATGTTTTCTGATTGTATACATGTATATTATATAAAGGTAGCATGTACTATACTATTTTGGTACCAATTTTTAATATGTGTGTACAATTTTGATGTTTTTACCTGGGGTTCTAGCTATTTAACACAGGTTTGGATTGCCCACCATAAGCAGATTCGCCTTACGACCCCAACCGCGGAATGGATTAATGTCATTACAAGGTGGCCCACTGTAGCTGTGTTATGTTATAAGCATACTACATCTGTTAAGGATATTTTTGGTTAAATAGCCAGTGAGTTTACAACTTTTGGCTCATAAAAGTACACTGTACTGTGCAGGTGTTTGCTCAAAAGCAAATATGGCCACCAATGTAGCCTCAGTGTGCTGTCGTAAAAGTCGTTCTTTTGCAATCAACCCTATTGACACCCAATGAAATGGGTTGAAAACAATGTGTGTATACATATATATATATATATATATATATATATATATATATATATATATATATATATATATATATATATATATATATATATCAGATTCATTTGTCAGACATTTGTAAGAAACGTTACACAAAAAAGGAGACAAGGCAATCTTTCCAGCTCATGCATGAGGGGAGTGAAGAGAACTGGCCAAGGACAATTCTACTGCGCTCTGCCAGCCTCTCCGACCCCTCTCTCTTTTATTTGATACAGAGGTCCCTAACTACATGAAGGTCCCGGCCCTCAAGAGGCAAGAAAATGTCTATGGCCGGAACCTTGTGTACTTGTCCTTCTATGTGTGAGCATGTGGGTGAGAAACTAATGCATGCATGATAAAATCTTATGCGTCTGATCAAATATTATGATCGATAAGAATCACAAGAATCACAACTGGGCTACACAGGCTATTTTCCGGAGCTTTTAAACGTCAACAAACCCGCATCAGCCATTAAAACTTGTCACTATGCTGTCAACGATATGCTGTCAACTTTTAAAAATTAATCAAATTTAAAATAAATATCCATGAAATTTTGTCAAAATTAAAAACCGCAGTTTAATATAAGAAGAACATAATTTACTCTCAATTAAACGAAATATCAATCAATCAATCAAATTTTATTTGTATAGCCCTAAATCACCAAAGTCTCAAAGGGCTTCACAGATGAAAAGAGGAAAAAAGAAAGTCATACAGAGACATCTTTTCGGTGTAAGGTACACAACAGCATCCCCTGTCAAAGCTCCCAGAAGGGGAAGGAAAAACTCAAAAACCCCTATTAGGGGAAAATCAGAAACCTCCAGAAGGGACCACAGGTGGGAGGAGCCCCCTTCCAGGCCCACAGGTTGAAGTGGATGCTGCATGTACCAAATACAAATAGATACACATAAACAATATAGATTACAGAAAACATATTGTGCTATATAGTGCAATGGTGACTTGACAGCAGGCAAAGCCATTGGGCAGGAACCTTCCCACAGTCCAACCAAGTCGACTGCAGACGGTCGATCTCTTAACCCGCAATGGTCGATCAGCGCAGGGCCAGATGGGGGCGGTCAAATCAACCTTCACCATCTAGCTGCAGACAGGCCCGATTAACTATATGCTTTTATGTATAAATGTGTATTTAGTCGGGATTTACAGATTTCTACTCAGGTGGGTGCGCAAACTTCATAGTACTGGCGCACGAATGGAAAATGCCCTTGATCCCGCAGTCTTCTTTTTAGCCCGTGGGGTTGATAGCAAACCGGCATTTTGTGACCGAAGTTGTCGGGACGGAACATATGATGATGCTAAGTCAACGAGATAGGAAGGAGCTAAACAGTGTAAAATTTTACAAGTACCGTATTTTCCGGAATATAAGCCGCACCTATATATAAGCCGCAGCAGCAAAAATTGACCAAAAAAAAACATCCTTTGCCACGGATAAGCCGGATAAGCCGCACTGGACTATAAGCCGCAGGTAATAACATCAGATATTTATGCAAAAAGATGGTACATGAAAGTTTAAAAAAAAATGTATACATTATTTTTTAAATTGTCAACCTACTGCAACATTCTCTCTTTAACAGCATTCTGTCTCCCATTCTTTAATTGATCGATGAATTTAGTGAACATTGCACACAGTGCACCTTAATAATATATACAATAATAATATTATGAATACAATCGTATATACTGTATACTGTATATCAAACACAAACTTTATACAAGATCTTTATGCTGTCCTCACTCCGATGCGTCGGGTTTTTCGCCAGTTAGACGGCTGGATAACGATGTTTCAAACAAGTAGACTGTCTTTCCTTGTGCTCTGCTTTATTTGAACAATGGCCATTGACCATGACCCTCTTTAGGTCGCCGTAAAACTAGAAAAATAAAACCGCTAATCAGCTAATGATACATAGCACTTCTCGAGCTAACAAACAAGTTGCACAACGAAAAAATACTCTTATTTCCAATGTCTCTAATGATAAACAAAACAGATGAACAGTGTCATAATTTTGAAAACTTCTGTACTTACGAACAATTCTCGTCCAAGGCAAACCAAAATAAGATCAGCAATCATCGAACATTAACGTGTCGTCTTTGCGTGCTGCCACACAGAACTTATGTCTACTGAGAAAAACAATATTTTGAAGTAACCAGAAAAGGGTGCTCTAAGTCCATGTACAAATTTAGAACAACACAGATGTTACTGCACTTCTGAAGGGCAGAATAGTCTTATTCAATTTAGACATTTTTTTTTAAATATTTGTAATTATATATTTTAACACTCTTTTTGAGCACAGCCGTTGATTCACATCTTTGCAGTTATATTTCATAGTTGTTCCATAAATTGACTCCTTGAGCAGATACACACATTTGCTTGACTGGTGGGAAAAAAAAAAAAAAAAACAGCGGATAAGCCACACTGGACTATAAGCAGCAGGGCTCAAATCATGAGGAAAAAGTTGTGGCTTATAGTCCGAAAAATACGGTAATCAACAACACCTTAAAATCACAGCTCACGTGTATTGGAAGCCAATGCAGGTCAGCTAGAATCGGAGTAATATGATCGAACTTTCTCATCCTTGTCAATAGTCTCACTGCTGCATTCTGTACAGACTGCAGGCTTTTGGAAGGAGGACATGGGAAACCCAGAAAACAAAACGTTGCAATAGTCTAGGCGTGACGTAAAAAATGCATGAATTAATGTTTGAGCATCGCAAGGAGAAAGAAGAGGGCGAATTTGAGCTATATTGCAGAGGTGAAAATACGGCTTTCTTGTCATGTTATTAATATGTGTCCGAAAAGAGAGAGTTGAGTCAAATATCATGCCGAGGTTTTTTGCAAAACTACTTTGGGAAATAGTACAGTTATCCAGGTTCAATGTGGTATTTTTAATCAACTGCTGATGATGAGCAGGGCCAGTAATTAACATCTGTTTTACTAGGGTTAAGAAGCAGAAAATTGAAAGACATCATTGTTTAATCTCAGCAAGGCAGGCCTCCATTTTCCTGCACTTGCACAGATCTGTTAATTCTAAAGGCATGTACAGTTGGGTATCATCAGCATAGCAATGAAAACGAATGTTTACGTATAATATAATAAGTACAAGAGGAATCAAGTACCATATTTTCCACACTATAAGGCTCACCGGATTATAAGGTGAACCATCAATGAACGGCCGAGTTTCAAAAAAATGTCATACATAAGGCACACCGGATTATAAGGCGCACATAGAGTTGACACCATAGTACTGGCTGGGGTTGCATTATGCATCCACTAGAGAGAGTTGCGTTATGCAGCCACTAGATAGCGCTTTACTAAAGGGAATGTATTAAAAACTATGAGGAAAGTCATCAAACTTTATTCATAGAATATAAACTTTATTCATACAATGTAAGCGTTGTATGGATATTATACGAAGAAATATTTGTTATTAAAAAAAAATCAGATAAAACAGAGAATGCGTTATTGGTAATTGCTATTTAACTACTAAACAGGAGCCGCAGAGCGCAGAATAGATCCAGATCAAGCCATGCATTTGTGAACGCGGGGCCGCAATCCTTTGAAATCCTTTTGATTTTCCCGTCGGCATGCGTTATATATTTTTGACCAGTTATTTCATTATGGAACACAACGAAGTTGTGAGTAAACGAAAGTCAGGGAAATTAAAACGACAAACATGCAACGGTATGAGTTTGGAGCCAGCGCGGGTGAAGGCGTGGCGCCACTGTCTTTTTAATTTTTTTCCTCTGCATGCATGAAATATTTTCAACCCGCTATTTCTATGGAGCACAAAGAAGTTAGGAGTAAACTAAAGTCAGGGAAATTTAAATGACAAACATGCAACGGTATGAGTGAGATTCAGAGAACGCATTGCCGTAAGAGACATTATGCGTTCTTCCCTGGATGTAAGATCTGCACCAAGAAAGTGCTGATCCCGAGATACCGACACATGATTTAAGACGTTCTATAAGAATATGATGATCAATAGTGTCAAATGCGGCACTAAGGTCAAGCAATAATAATATTGATGAGATGTTGGAATCCATGGCTAAGAGAAGATCATTCGTCACTATTACAAGGGCTATCTCAGTTGAGTGGTTGGCCCTAAAACCTGACTGGAGTAGTTAAAATCTATTGTTATCTATCATAAAAATCGCTAAACTGTTGTGCTTCAACTTTCTTAAGAATTTTGGCAATAAACGGAAGATGTGACACTGGTCCATAGTTAGAGAGATTTTCAGGATCTAGGTGAGGTTTCTTAAGTACTGATTGAATGACGTCCGTCTTAAAAGCTTCAGGTACAATGCCAGAGGAGAGTGACAGATTGATAGGACCCTAAGACTTTTGAATAAGTCTTTAAGGAGTTTGCCTGGAAGCGGCTTGAGCATGCAAAACGTCGGCTTTAACCAGGTGTGTAAGACACTCCAGGGATACAAAATCTAACTGGGACAGGTTAAGGGGTAACCAGACTTTCATGAACCTGATCGTCCGAATTAGCATCAGCAATCACAACCGAGGGGGTAAGTGGCACTGCCTTTTTTATTTTGTTCCTTATTAGCTGAATCCGCTGAGTAAAGAATCGCATGAAATCGTGTGGGGAATGGAGGGAACTATGATTAATCTGCTGCTGTTGTATTAGCTGTGCTACCGTATCAAATAAATATTTTGGGTTGTTTTTATTAAGACCAATCATTTTGGAAAAGTAATTTGTTTTTGCTAACCTAAGAGCCTCTTTATATTTCAGCAAGCTATTGAGTTATTTGATTACCATTTAAGCTCAAGTTGTCTAAACAACTTAAACGTACGCGTTTCATCCATAAACCACGGAGTGTGCCGCTTCGGAAGAGTTTTAAATTTCAACGGCGCTAAAGAGTTTAGGGAATTTAAAAGAACCGTATTAAAATCGTTTGTGAGCTTATCGACTGAACCAGTGAAAGACGGAAAGGCAGCTGTTGCGAAAGGCCGTAGTTCAGAAAGTGCAGCAGTGAGTTAATATCATGGCACTTAAATCCTTGGTTGTGGTCAATAAGACCACACTGAGCAAGGACTTCAAATGTTATAAGATAATGATCAGACATAGCATTAGTATACAGCAAAATTGTGACATTTGAGGCAGTTAGGCCACGGGTTAACACTATCTCTAAGATATTACCATTCTGGTGTTTTGCTGCTTCTATTATTGGTGTGAAACCAAATGCATCGATTATTAAACACAGCACCCCGAGGCCATTCTGTTAATCACTGGGGACTTCAATCATGTGACTCTGGACAAAACATTACCTGCTTTCTTCCAGTATGTGGACTGTAACACCAGGGGAAATAGGACCATTGACCTGCTGTATGCAAACATTAAGGATGCATACAGTGCTACTCCACTGCCTGCACTGGGGAAAGCAGACCATAACCTCATTCTGCTTCAGCCCCACTACAAACCAAAAGTGAGGAGGCTACCAGCAACCACACGCTCATTCAGGAAGTGGTCTACTGAGGCAGAGCAGGCTCTGAGAGACTGCTTTGAATCTACAGACTGGGATGTACTGCAGGGGTCACATGGGGGAGACATTGAGGAGGTGGCAAACTGCACTACAGACTACATCAACTTCTGCATGGACACTGTTGTTCCTGTAAGAACTGTTCGCTGCTATGCTAACAATAAGCCCTGGATCACTAGCGACATCAAAGGCCTTCTGAACCAGAAGAAGAGGGCCTTTAAAGACGGTGATCAGCAGGAGCTAAAGCGGGTGCAGAGGGAGCTCAGAGTCCAGCTCCGGGAGGCGAAGGAGCAGTACAGGAGGAAATTGGAGCGGAAGCTGCAGAACAACAGCATAAAGGAGGTGTGGGATGGAATGAAGACTATCACCGGCTGCAGCACAAAGCGGGGTGCTGCCATGGAAGGAGATAGGGGGAGAGTCAACCAGCTGAATAACTTTTTCAACAGGTTTGACCACCCCCACTCGTTCCCACCCCGGAGTACTGCAGCTTCCCTCCTAGCTCACCCTCCCCCCCTAGACACCAGCACAGAGGAGGACATCTCCCCCCCACCCAAGATCACTGCAGCCCAGGTGTGTGGAGAGCTGAGGAGGCTGCGACCCAACAAGGCAGCAGGTCCAGATGGAGTATCCCCGCGACTGCTGAAGGCTTGTGCGTTGGAGCTGGGAGACCCTCTACAGCGCATCTTCAACCTGAGCCTGCAACGGGGGAGGGTCCCCCAGCTGTGGAAGACATCCTGCATTATCCCAGTCCCAAAGAAACCACGACCGGAGGAGCTCAACGACTTCAGGCCGGTCGCCCTGACATCACACGTGATGAAGACCATGGAGCGGTTGCTGCTACACCACCTGAGGCCACAGGTCTGCCATGCCACTGACCCCCTGCAGTTTGCCTACCAGGAGAAGGTAGGAGTGGAGGACGCTATAATCTATATGCTACACCGATCCCTCTCTCACCTGGACAGTGGCAGTGGTGCAGTGAGGATTACTTTTTTGGACTTCTCCAGCGCCTTCAACACCATACAGCCTCTGCTGCTCAGTGGTAAACTGACAGAGATGGGAGTAGGCTCACACCTTGTGGCATGGATTACGGACTACCTGACAGGCAGACCCCAGTACGTGAGACTGGGGGGCTGTACGTCCGACACTGTTGTCAGCAGCACAGGAGCGCCACAGGGGACCGTGCTGTCTCCTGTCCTGTTCACCCTGTATACGTCAGACTTCCAGTACAACTCTGAGTCCTGCCACGTGCAGAAGTTTGCAGATGACACTGCTATCGTGGGATGTATCAGGAGTGGGCAGGAGGGGGAGTACAGGAAACTAATCCAGGACTTTGTCTCATTGAGCGACGCTAACCATCTGCACCTGAACACCACCAAGACCAGGGAGATGGTGGTGGACTTCAGGAGGCCTAAACCCCATCCGGAACCAGTAACCATCAAAGGAGAATGTGTAGAGTTTGTCCAGACCTACAAATACCTGGGTGTGCAGCTGGACAATAAACTGGATTGGACTACCAACACAGAAGCTCTGTGCAGGAAAGGACAGAGCCGACTGTACTTCCTCAGAAGGCTGGCGTCCTTCAACATCTGCAAAAAGCTCCTGCAGATGTTCTACCAGACTGTTGTGGCGAGCGCCCTCCTCTACGCAGTAGTGTGCTGGGGAGGCAGCACCAAGAAGAAGGACGCCTCGCGTCTGGATAAACTGGTGAGGAAGGCGGGCTCGGTTGTGGGCACAGAGCTGGACTAACAACTGTGGCTGAGCGACGAGCGCTAAACAAGCTGCTATCAATCATGGACAATCAAACACATCCACTACACAGCATCATCCACAGACAGAGGAGCTGCTTCAGTGACAGATTGCTGTCACTGTCCTGCTCCACGGACAGGCTGAGGAGATCATTCCTCCCCCATGCCATGAGGCTCTTCAACTCCACCCGGGGCAGTAAAAGCTCACATTAAACTCTAAACCTCATACTCTGCACTGCACTATTCACTTTATACAAGCACCTTAATTATACTTGCACTAGACTCCAACGATTCACACTATTCTGTTTACACTGTTAACAAGCACCTTAAGTATACTTCTGTACTGGACTTATGTGTATCTTGTGTATTTTATTTCTCATATTTTATATCTCGACTTGAGGATACTGCTGGAAATGTGAATTTCCCTACGGGGATGAATAAAGTATCTATCTATCTATCTATCTATCTATCTATCTATCTATCTATCTATCTATCTATCTATCTATCTATCTATCTATCTATCTATCTATCTATCTATCTATCTATCTATCTATCTATCTATCTATCTATCTATCTATCTATCTATCTATCTATCTATCTATCTATCTATCTATCTATCTATCTATCTATCTATCTATCTATCTATCTATCTATCTATCTATCTATCTATCTATCTATCTATCTATCTATCTATCTATCTATCTATCTATCTATCTATCTATCTATCTATCTATCTATCTATCTATCTATCTATCTATCTATCTATCTATCTATCTATCTATCTATCTATCTATCTATCTATCTATCTATCTATCTATCTATCTATCTATCTATCTATCTATCTATCTATCTATCTATCTATCTATCTATCTATCTATCTATCTATCTATCTATCTATCTATCTATCTATCTATCTATCTATCTATCTATCTATCTATCTATCTATCTATCTATCTATCTATCTATCTATCTATCTATCTATCTATCTATCTATCTATCTATCTATCTATCTATCTATCTATCTATCTATCTATCTATCTATCTATCTATCTATCTATCTATCTATCTATCTATCTATCTATCTATCTATCTATCTATCGCTTGAAATGCTACAGTAAGTGGCTCCAGTGGGGAGTTGAATGAATATTGAAGTCACCCATAATTAATATATTATCTGCATGAGTTATTAAATCAGCCATAAATTCAGGGAATTCATCTAATAATCCAGAGTATGGACCGGGAGGACAGTAAATAACTACCACAGAATGGTGGTGAGGAGCTCGATCGTATAACGAGAGCCTCAAATGTCGTGAAGGCGTGATTAGTGCTCGTGCTAAGTTTAAGATCAGATTCTGAATTTAGGGCGACACCTCCCCCTTTTTAACAAGGACGGGCAACATGTGAGTCCACAAAGTTTGGGGGTGAGGCCTCATATAATTGCATTTGGTTTTAACCAGGTTTTGCATAGACCAGGCACTTTAAGATTGTGATCTGTAATAAGATCATTTATAAGAAGGGCTTTTGAGGGGAGTGACCTAATATTTATGAAGCCGAATTTAAACTGGGAAATTTTTCTTGAACTATTCTGAGTCTTCATGTTGGTAATACTAATGCTAACAAGATTTTGATGGCTGGGGCTTGGTTTGTATTTTGAGTAATTGAGAAAACCTCATCGCAATGTTAGTAATGTAGGAATTTGATTGCTGACGGCTTCAGCGCACGTATTATTATTTATAATCGCCTAGGTACTATGTCACTAATCCGGCATGTTAAGGAGGCACGGCTACTTTCCTTAATCAACACCACCTCAGCAGAAATCTTATCACTAGGGCATTCAGCATTAGGTATTGAAACAATGTGTGGATTGCAGTGACCTAGACTAAGTATGCTATGTGTGTTGTAGCAGTCCAGCCTAGTGCACGTTAATTCTAGCTTTAAGGACTCCACACCCGTTCTAACAGGCTCGCTACTCGCCTGCGACCCGACATGCTCTAATGTGAGAAGTCATGGAAGGCTCAAACAGTAATCTATGTTTCTAGAAAGAGTGATGGGGCCTTCCCAGTTAGGGTGAAGGCCATCCATCTTTAGCAAGTCGGGCTGGCCCAAGAAAGAGGGCCAATTATCTACAAACTGGAAACCCTGCTCTCTACAGAAACTAGCCATGCACTGGTTCAGCGAGAATAATCTGCCAAACCTCTCATCATTGCCTCTCGCAGGCAGAGGGCCATAGACAATAACTCAATGCCGACTCATCTTTCTAGCGAGATTACAAGTCCTAGCTATGTTCTTCTTTGTAATCTCAGAGTGCCTCATTCTAGTATTGTTGGAGCCGACATGTATCACTTTGTCTGAGTAACTAGTGTTGTTTGCACTAAGCTGGTGTCTAGGCCTCTTGCATGTCAGCTCCCTAAGATTAGCTTCAGTGTCGGGTGCTCTGCCCCCAGGAATACACATTACGGTGGCTGGCATTTTAAGCTTAATGTTCCAGGTGATGGAGTCACCCATAACATTAAAAACAACACAAACATATTAAAAGTGAATGAATATTCACCAAAAAAACAAACAATCGATCAGTCTTTTCAATATCTCCCATTTTTTCTTGACCTCTTCATGCTCAAGCATTCTCTTTGCACTGAGTTGTACAGTGTATCCACCCAAAAGTAAAAGTTTTTAAAAGCAATCCTAGCATGTGTGTCCAGCTGTGCTTTCGTGTCTCATTGCTGCTTTGGTTAAAAAATTGAAGTTTGCAAATATAGTGTAGCTCCAAACACCAAATCGATCCTTTGCAAACAAAAGGCATTCCCAGCAGATTTTGCCAAATCAGAACAGGTTAGCTAATAGCTATGCGACCCCTCTAAATCAATCAGGCAAAGCCAACACCGCGTAGCTTGCTTGTTGAGCATTGCACCCCCTTCCTACCGTGAGCATCCACTCACGTCACATTCAATGTGAAGCCTCTAGATGGCGATCTTATGACTCTGTTGGCTATTATAGCTGTCTATTAAATTATATGTGCCGTTCACATCTCCATCTGTGCTTGCGCAAAAGCCCGCAACTGTTGACGCGAATGCCCTTGCGCCTCAGGGAGCAAGCAGATTACATACAGACTGCAAGTTAGCTGAATTCTAATCGGCTAAAAACTCCAACTTAAAACTACAACACTAGAAGGAGCATAGCCAAATGGATATAATATGACACGAAAAGAACAGAATATGGAGAATAATTTTATAAATTAAAAAAAATATATATAATACAGTGGGCCCCCGTGTTACGAACTTAATCCGTTCAGCGGCTAGGCTTGTAACTCGAATTGCTCGTATGACGGGCAATCCAAACCTATGTTAATTACTGAATGCGTGCAACGCGTGCAAAAACCTTAGGTAAAAACATCACGACTTTATACACACATTAAAAATTAGTAACATAATCTACTGTACAGTTAAATTTAAGAACATAAATATACAAAGGAAAAATGACATTTACCTTTGGGGCGACGTGCCTTGAGCTGGTGGTGGGTGGAGGCGGAGGTGAGCAGTGACGAAGCCGCAGAATTTATTTTATTTTTTTCTTAAACGAGAACTTTGCTTAAACGAGAACATATCACCGGCGATTTCCTTCTCTTTAATCCATAATAGAATAGTCGACCGAGGTCCGTCCCCTGACAAGGAAAGTCTTGCCCTTAGAAGACTTGCTTGCTATCATAGCTTCCTTGTTATTGAGAATTGTACATATTGCCGAGCGGTTACGGCCATACTCACTAGCAAGGTTAACTATGCGTGCGCCTCCTTTGTATCTTTTTACTATCTCCTGCTTTGTTTCTATTGTCATCATCCTATTACTTCTTCCTTTACCGCCACTTGCAATTTTAGAAGCCATGTCTAACAGATAAAGTTTGCAAAGTCTTCACAACACACCAACCAGCTGTGCCATCAAGCTAGATTAAGGTCCGGCCAGTAGCTTATCGGCATTTCTGTGATTGACGCGAAGCCGGCTATTAGCATATCTGCATCTCCGTGACTGAGACCGTGACTGTGACATTATAAGACCAATAGCATATCGGCGTTTCCGTGACATGCGAGGAAAGTTATTTTCGTTGATGCAGCAAAGCAAAAAAAATAGTGCGGACACACTGACCGGCATGTTGGATTGTTCGTAAGACGAGAGGTTTGTGTTTAAGAGGGTGACAAAAATTAGCCGTGGTCCACGTCGTAAGATGAAAAATACGTAAAACAGGGAGTTCGTAAACCGGGGGCCCACTGTATATATATTTAGTAAAAATTAATTTGAAATGAAATACATTTTAGTTATTATAATTATTATAGTTTATTATGATAATGATGTCAGTTGATATATATATATATATATATATATATATAAATATATATATATATATATATATATATATATATATATATATATATATATATATATATATATATATATATATATATATATATATATACATATGTATGTATGTGTGCGTGAGTGTGAGTGTGTGGGTGTGGGTGTGTGTGTGTGTGTTCCTAATTACTTGTAACAAAGCTGCTGGTCCTATTCAGAAATGAGTGTTGCGAAAATTACACAATCAAGCCTATCTGCATCCTTGCAATTATATTCGAATTTACTAATCATAAATTTAAAAAAATATATGGTTGATTTTATTTTTATACCTGTAAATTTTGGTTGAAATCAATGGACTCAGCCATTAATATCTAGACACATGTTTATTCTCTCTCAAATGGGGGAGGTTCATTTCCCAACTAAAACTGCAACACACTGAAATTTGAGATTAGCAAGATCCTTATTTCACAGAGAGCATCCGGTGTGAAAACTGTGTAAAAGAATCATCAGTAATGTGCTGTTGTGCCCCCTGTTTGAAGGAGCTGGAAGTCACCACTACTACTTAATAAACTTGACACCTAGGTGTGCTAAAAAAAATAAAAAACTCTTTTTTTGTCCTGCAGGTTGGTGAAAGATGCCCCTTGGGATGAAGTTCCCGTGGCACATTCTTTGGTTGGGTTTGCTACAGCCTATGACTTCTTGTTTGAATATCTGAACAAGGACCAACAGGAACGATTTCTTCAGGTGATCGGCAAGATATCACATCTTATGTATGAGAAATCCTATAGCCGTGGCTGGGGATTTCAATACCTACACAACCATCAGCCAACTAATTGTGTAGCTTTGCTCACAGGAAGCCTGGTTTATATGACTCAAGGTCAGTATAAATGTTCATATCTCTTTTCATTCTACAGGATTGTGAAATATGACTTAATCATCAAATCCACTAATTTTTATCAATCTCTGAGGGTGTTTTTTTTTGCCACTGGCTGTGGCCTTAAATTGACATCACAGTTACTCAGGTAATGACTGTAAGATTTTCTTTGAACGGGGAAACTTGTTTCTCCACTGTACACAGCACAATAAACACTTTGACTGTAGTGCATTAAACTACTACTGCAATACTTTTATATCACTCTCACCAGCATAATTGGAAATATGGATTTGCCATTCTAAATGAAGTTCATTGTGCTCATTACACATCCAGTGGAAGGTTGTCTTAAGCCTAAAAACAGTACAAATCATTTGATCTGTATTGTATTGTATTGTAAACCTTTGTAGACATGATAAGATACAGACTCTTTTTTGTATTTTAATCCATTTAGTACTTAGCTTCACAGCATAGTGATGCAATGTTTATGCTTTAGGCAAAAACAGTACATTCCACAATTTCAATGTTAATATTCAAAATTAAGTTCAATTGGCAAGGGTAGGAACATAAGTTTCAAAAGTAGATTTTTTCGGTGTAGCGAACGTTAGCAGCTAGCTTTTATCATCATTATTGTTAAAAGTACTGTTTAATATGAGTATTTGCTATAGTAGATACTTACAACAGCAAGTAAACATTTTGCCCCGGACTGTTCTCCTCCGATTTTGTGGTGCGACTTTTGTGGGGGAGAAAATATACCACTTTCAGGCTAAAAATGCATTGTAATGCATTTAATTAGTCTCATTTGTAACAGTTGAAATATGCTGCGACATGATGCTGGAAAGAACTTCAAAATAAAAGCATCCTTAGGCAAGCGTGTCCTCATAATATTTGGTAATCTAAGGTTTATTTTGAAGTTTAGAATCTCACCACATTTCCGGAGTGTTTTACTTTCATACCGAAAATTTCACACCGAAAGTTTTCTCATTTCAAATTTGTCTTTGTCTCTATTACTTTGGGAATAGATTGGAATGGATAGTTTAGCAATAGATAATAAATGTGTAATACATTTCACGTCCATATCTTCTCTAACATGCTATTTTTCTAATTCATGGATTCACGTTTACTGCTGAAACTCTAATGCGGGTTAAATAAAGGTTCTCATATGATAAATCATTGGGCTCAGATAATGGATGGTTGTATCATATTATTGTAATAAAACTTTAATCTCATAGTCCATCCTCTTTCAACTGTTGTATGTGGTGACATCTTAATTCAATAGTGCTTAGCATTGCGGTGACGTAGCAATTGGGTATCATAGGTAAAACAATAATAAATAATTACTTGTTTCCATATTTGTGATTAAATATCCAGTCGGTTCATAACTTTTGGCTTGTAAAAGTACACTTTCCTGCCAGTACCACTCAGTTTTTTTGTCCGAAAGCATGCACATTGAGCTGTTCTAAAACTAGCTCATTTATTCAATTGAGATCAAACCTATTGTCTGCTCAAATGTTCTGAATACTGTCTGTCAAAATATGCTCGTCAGTGATTTTCGTAATTAAATATCTTTGTGCAGCCCTTTTATAGACTTGAAATGTACACAACATGTGTGCACCTGTTCTTGACTATCTGCTAACCAGAATTTGTTAAACAAAAACTCTTTTTATTTATTTTTTTTATTAGTTTGGAGTCCCAAGCACTTTAAATACAATGTGTAATTGAGTATGTAAGACAGTGGGCCCCCGTGTTACGACCTTAATCCATTCAGCGGCTAGGCTCATAACTCGAATTCGTCGTATGACAGGCAATCCAAACCTATGTTAATTAGTGAATGCGTGCAACGCGTGCAAAAACCTTACGTAAAAACATCACGACTTTATACACATATTAAAAATTAGTAACATAATCTACTGTACAGTTAAATTAAATAACATAAATATACAAAGGAAAAATGACATTTACCTTTGGGGCGACGTGACTTGAGCTGGTGGTGGGTGGAGGCGGAGGGGAGCAGAGATGAACCAACAGAATTTTTTTTTTCTTTCTTAAACGAGAACTTTTTTTAAACAATGAATTTTTTGTTTAAATGAGAACTTTTTTAAACGGGAACTTATTTTCAAACGAGAACTTTTTTTAAATAAGAACATATAACCGGCGATTTCCTTCTCTTTAATCCATAATAGTAGAAGCCTCTCCATTTTGTTGTTGACCGAGGTCCGTCCCCTGGCAAGGAAAGTCATGCCCTTAGAACACTTGCTTGCTTTAATGCAGTGTTTTTTTAACCTGGGTTCGGTGAGTCGGTCTCAGGGGTTTGGTGGAGCCTCCGCCGCAGAGGTCCACCCCTCAGTCTAGTCTGCAGTTAGTGGACACAGTCATTGAAAGCGTCCTGCTCTGAGATTTCCTACCTGTCCGCTTTGAGGTCGCTGGTTTATGCAGCAGAGTGAGACCTCCCTATCAGACCACTTAGAGAGGACTGTATATGTGTCTGAGTGAGACTCCCTACCGGTCGGCTTTGAGAGCGCTGGATAAGCAAAAGAGTGAGACCTCCTTCTCAGTCGGGACCACACACCGGAATTAGCCCGTTATCTCCCGAGCGCCGATCCAGGCAAATAAGCTCCTGCAGCCGGCGATCTAAAGGTTCGATCGCCGTACGGACTCACTCAAATCATATTTTATTTTTTACTAAAGAAGGGTTCAGTCAATGAGCATATGAAACTGTGGGATTCGGTGCATCCAACAAGATTAAGAACCACTGCTTTAATGGCTTCCTTGTTCTTGAAAATTCTACCGATTGTCGAGCTGTTACAGCCATACTCAGTAGCAAGGTTAACTATGCATGCGCGTCCGTCGTATTTTTTATTATCTCCTGCTTCGTTTCTATTGTCATCATTCTCTTACTTCTTCCTTTACCGCCACTTGCAATTTTAGAAGCCATGTCTAACAGATAAAAGTTTGCAAAGTCTTCATAAAACACGGACCAGCTCGTGCCATCAAGCAAGGTGAGGGAGTTCGGCCAATAGCATGTCGGCATTTCTGTGATTGACGTGACGCCGGCCAATAGCATATCGGCATCTTCGTGACTGCCTTAATTGACCAATAGCATATCGGCATTCCAGTGACATCTGAGAAAAGTTGTTTTTGTTTATGCAGCAAAGCAAAAAAAAATAGTGTGGACACACCGGCATGTTGGATGGTTCGTAAGACGAAAGGTTTTTGCATAAGAGGGGGACAAAAAAACGCCGCGGTCCACGTCGTAAGATGAAAAATACGTAAGACAGGGGGTTCGTAAACCGGGGGCCCACTGTAAAGCTCTCCATTGCATTTCTCTCGAGACCTGGACAGTAAATATGCTACACACCCCTTTTTTAGTGCTTTAATTCAAATGAACAAACAGGATGTTATTCTGCATTTAACATACTGTGGTTATTGCAACTTGTTTTCAAGGTTATCTACAGGAAGCCTACCTGTGGACAAAACAGGTCCTGTCCATTATGGAGAAGTCAATGGTTCTTCTTCAGGATGTCACAGACGGATCCCTGTATGAGGGCGTGGCTTATGGGACCTATACAACACGCTCTCTATTCCAGTACATGTTTCTGGTGCAGCGCCACTTTTCCATTAGCCATTTCGACAACCCCTGGCTCCTAAAACACTTCAATTTCCTATACAGGACTATCCTTCCTGGTAATTTTCAAATCATAATACCCATTTTCTTGCCTATTTTGAAACTGTGTTCTTGTATGGTGCACTTCACCTTAGGTGCTGTCAGCTAAAACCATTTTATGTTTGGCATGAAAAATTTATATTGGCCACAAAATTAATGTCAACTTTCATTTATATTTCCAACAAGGGCTACCAAGATCAGTCAACTAGTCATGACTACATCAACAATAATAATAGTTCATTTAGGAGTGGAGTCATTATTTTAGGAGTGGAGTAATTTGTTCTTCTCTTGAAAGTGATAAGCAGCTCTAGAAAATGGATGGATGGATGGATTATTTCAATCTCCACCTGTCTAGCAAGAAGATTTATATAAACGATATGCCCGGACAACGAATTAAAGTGAAGCCTCTTATATCATAAAAATACACTTGAAAGTTCAATTTATTACAAAAGAAATCTAGGTAAAAGTCAGATTTCCAAAGCTGTGCATTTCTCCGTTGCTCTCTATCTAGGCACACAGACCGGGTGTGTGCGTTTGCTCTCGACACGCCTACGAGTCACATGATTGGCTCCCAGAGACCAAGCTGTCAATCAATGTACTTACTAGCACGTTTGCAACCTGTGTGCTGAGCTGAGCGCACTCAAGGAGGAGCAAAGGAGAGACGAAAGCAAGCTTTTGGATCCTCTTGCCTTTTGTAATGAATTGAGAAGTGAAAAACCAATACAGTACAGCTTCAATATTTTATTTCGAGACAACAATAAAGCCCCTGAGCCAATCAGGATTCAGAGCACAATGCGCTGTAAAAATTATCCTGTCACGGGGGACCCTGAGCCCGAACAGGATGCGACCGACAACCGAGGGGTTGGGTTGAAAGAGTTTATTACAACAGAAAGCGGACATCTGGCGTGGAAAATAAGGTTGTCCAAAAAGGGAACGGGAAAGTACAAACTAAAGTCACAAAGTACGAAATAAGGGAGAGACGAGAACGTCTAGGAGGAATCAGTCCAACTGAGGAGTAAGGCAACGAGGGGGCGGAGGCTACAGGAGAACGACTAGGAACAAAGTAACAACAGAAAACATTAAGCGAGCAAAAATACAACTAGAGAAAAGTACCAATCAAAAGATCACGAGCGAGAGGGACGCGAGGCATGAGAGTTCACTGGGCGCAGGGAGTATGGCGAAGCAATAACCCAGCGTCGCTCTCCTGTAGCGAGAGCTACAAAAGAAAAGAAAAAGACCCTGATGGGTAGTGGGGAACAGGTGCGCAAGTCTGGTGACCCCGACCCCTCGTGGCACAATTGAACACTGCCTAGGCATAGAGCAAACACACACACATGACATATCCACACTGTAAAAAAAACGTGAAGCAGCGAACCCGTGAAAGATGAACCACGATACAGTAATCCCTTGTTTATTGCTGGGGTTACGTTCCAATAATAACACGCACAAAGTGAAACCCGTGAAGTAGCCAGCTTTATTTTTTTTTTATTATTTTACAATCCAATACTTAACTATAGAATAAAACCAAAAATCAAAACCTGTTTTAAAGCCTCAAATTTGTTTAAAACAATAATTTTAATATAGTAACACAAAATTGGAAACATTGTCACTCACATATTTCACAGTCCCAGCTATGCCTCTTCATCCTGAACCCGCACATTGTTATGAGTTATGGTTAAGCTCTTTCTTTTTCTGAGCAAGAAGATTTTTATAAATGGATATGCCCGGTCATCAAATTAAAGTGAAGCCTCTTATGTCATAACAATACACTTGAAATTTCAATTCATCATAAAACAAATAAAAGTCAGATTTCCAAAGCTGCACATTTCTCCGTTGCTGTCTGTGTGTCTCGTGTGTGCGTTTGCTCTCGGCAAGCCTACGAGTCACGTGATCGGCTCCCAGAGACCAAGCTGTCAATCAATGTGCTTACTAGCACGTTCGCACACAGCAGTTAAAGGAGAGACACAGGAGAGACGAAAGCAAGCTTTTGGATCCTCTTGCTTTTTGTAATAAATTGACAAATGAAAAACCAATACAATACAGCGTCAATATTTTATTTCGAGACAACAGTAAAGCCCCTGAGCCAGTCAGGATTCAGAGCACAATGAGCTGTAAAAAAAATATATCCACAATGTAAGAAAATCTGTATAGCAGCGAACCCGTGAAAGATGAACCGCAATACAACGAGGGATTACTGTACAGCGAGGGATTACTGTACTTCACAATATTTTTCTGTCACTTTGTTGAATTTCTCAGATGCAAAGACACTGTCTTTCAGCATTGATTGCTCAGAGGGAAAATGCTGCACATTTTTTCCTCTGTAAAGTCACAGGCAAAATACTTGGGGTGAACCAATTATCGACTGGGTCAATCTTCGGTGGCGTTTTAGTTATTTTGATGCATATTTGCATCTTCCCTTTTTTTTAATTGTTATTATTAATCTTATGGCTAATAAAATCTGGCATTATGCCTCTGATCTTTCACTCAGTCTGTCTTTAATGGAGCCTTGTTCCAGCACTGTCCCACCCTTAGCAGCAGCTGATTGGTTAGCCGTGTAAGAGCCAGGGCGAATCAGGAACGAAAGCCACCTATGGCAGTGGTTCAATACTTACTCACAGGCACACACACAGGCACACACACACACACACACACACACACACACAGACACACGCGCACACAGAGCACGCCATGTATTGAAGTTAGGGAAGTTTAAAGACACTCTATTGGTCATTTAACTATAAAAAAAAAAGCATTGACTCGTCCATCCATCCATTTTCTAAAGCTGCTTATCCTCACTAGGGTCGCAGGCTTGCTGGTGCCTATCTTAGCTGTCTTTGGGCAGTAAGCGGGTGACACCCTGAACTGGTTAACAGCCAATCGCAGGGTACCAAGTGATGACCAACCATTCAATCACCCAATCACACCTAAGGACAATTTTAGAGTGTCCTATACACCTACCACAATGCCTTTGGTGTGTAGGAGAAAGCCCAGAGCGAACCCACATGATCTTGGGGAGAAAATGCAAACTCAACACAGGAGGGCTGGTGCAAGCTGAAATTGACTTCAGGGCTCTGAATTGTGAAGCGTGTGGTTAGCGCGACCGCAAACCACTTTTCCCCTGAGCCTCATCATTGTGTAAATGTGCTATTCAGATAAAGTTACATTACGTTGTCTTGCAAGCCTTCTTGGCTAACCTATGCTAGTAAACATTGGGAACTTTAGCAGCATGCAGGCTAACACCCAGCTTGGTGCTTTCATAACGTCATTGCCCACGTTTTCACTTAAAAACCATTCTTTCTTTCAGCACCAATTGATCATTCTGCAACTCAGACTGTTGCTTATCCAAAGCTGTCTTTTCTGGCTTTTTCTGCCCTGAATGTGCTTTCCGGTGGGTAATTAGCATGGTAGCTTTTATGACACATTGTGAAGTGTCTCTAATAGTTAAAGAGCAGCTGATTTCTAAAATGACAAGCCTCAATTTGCCTCAATAATTCAATTCGGTTACTGATGACAACTACTATCAGTGACTAGTTTACAAGAAAAGTCATTGTGGCAGTCCAGTTTGCAACTGGATCCCAAATGAGCCAGAGTATTTGGGTGACAGGCGTGTTGTGTTGCTTAGGTGTGCAATAGAAAATAAATGACTAAAAATAAAAGCTGAAATTTTGACTATCAAAGTCAAACCCAGTCTGTAGCAAGAATAAAATGTATGTAAATGTTTATAGGAGTTGATAAATGGCCACCACTTACAGTAAGTGGTGCTTTTTTGCTGTTTGAAATTTTTTTTTTTTTTTTTTAGGATTTCAGAGAACAGTCGCCATTGCTGATTCCAACTACAATTGGTTTTACGGGCCAGAAAGTCAGCTGGTCTTCTTGGACCGCTTTGTAATGCGTAACGGTAGTGGGAACTGGCTGGCTGATCTGATTCATCAAAACAGAGTGACAGATGGAGTGGGCCAAGCTGGGAAAGGCCAGCGATGGTGCACTCTTCACACCGAATTCATCTGGTGAGTTTTAGTAATGTCGTGTTATGACTAAACCAGGCATATGTCAATTATATTAGTTGTGAGTTATTGATAAATTGCAAATGTTGGACAGATGTGCATTTTTGGATTTTTACAAAAACAACTTAAGGTCTCGACTTACATTTCCAAGCTGCAAATATAATCAAAGTGTTTGAAAATAAGAGATTAGTTGGCGATGCCCACAATTGCAATTATAAAAGTTTTTACTCAAACACGGTTGCTAGTGGATCCCCTGTGAAGCTGCCTCGAATGATCTGGAGTTTCTTATCTCAAAGTAATTTCAACAAGTTATATATGTGGACAAATGTGGACAGATCACCACGTCATCCGAACATCTGTGAAAAATCTAAATTAATTCGTTATCAGTCTCAGGGTTTTATATGAATGTTTTCTTTGTTGCATAAAATGCAAGTCGTGCCATGACTGTGTTCTTTTGTTTACACAAGAGCAGCCTCTTCCACTGGGAAATAAAAAGCGAGTTGTTGGGATGAAAGTTTTACTCAACAAAAAAAGTGAATATTTTGAATGCATTTTTAGTCATCATATACGCTCATAATGTACTCTATTTAATATTACAATGCATCATTAATTTGCTCAACATGCAAAAGGACAACTTCTAAAGGTGATGATTGATTGGATGCATTGGGAGTAGAAGCCTCTGTGATGCTCTGAGGAGGACACGGGTTTGACCGTGTCCTTAGCCAGGAGGTTAGAGAGCTCCTGGTCGAGCGCCAAGACTTTTGCCCCATCAGCGATGACGGTCTAACTGACTCAGTAAAGGCTGGTGGGCCGGTGTCTGAACTGAATCCTGTACCCTCGAACCAAGGTTTAAACCACCTTGTGGTCCGAACCAAGAGCAGCGCAGCGACTGCGGGGACTGACTCGGCCCTTGTGGCCTTGATGGAGGCAGCAGATATGGGCTGACCAGAAAGCACGTGAGCAGGGGAGCAAAAGTCGCCAGAAGCACGCAGTCGTACAGAAGCGCAAATGCCAAAAGCAGCATACCTCTGAGGAGCCTGCCAGAACTGGCACTCTCAGCTGGGTGGACCTGTTGCGGGACTCCAGGACAAGGCACAGAAGATGGGTGCAGAGGAACACTTGGGGCAGTTGAAGTCCTGTCAAGATAAGAAAAATGCTAATGAGTCTCACAAGCCCAGAGAGATCGTTCCTGTGCCTCCATCACACTCAAACTGAAAATCCTCCCGGGAACCACATGGTGAATCTACCTGGAGGACTTTTGCTCCCTTTTGCTTTTTATCCTGTACACAAACGTGTGGAGGAGTGCGCATGACAACAGATATATTTTAAAATTTGCGAATGACACTGTTATTGTTAACCTGTTGCACCAACAGAAGCATACCCCAGTACTGCAGGGTTTTAGCAGTTGGTGCGATCAGTCCTTCCTGGTCCTCAACACATAAAAGACAAAGGACATGATCGTTGATTTTACAACCCAGACACCAAGCTACATTCTCACAGCCATCAAAGGACGACCTGTGGAATGCATGAGCTATTATAAATACAGTGGGCCCTCATGTTACGAGATTAATCCTTTCCGTGTTTGGGCTCGTAAGGCAAATTCACCATTTAACGGGCATCTAAAACCTATGGTAAATAGCCAATGCGTTTAGAATCCCAGGTAAAAACATCAAAAATTGTACATACATATTAAAAATTGGTACCAAAATAGTATAATAAGTGCTACCTATGTATAATATACATGTATGCAATCAGAAAACATCATAAATAGAAAATTTAGAAATTATTTATTTACCTTTGAGTGGCTCCTGTTATGCCCATATTCCATGGTAAGGGTAGCCTAGGCTCGGCTAGCTTCGTATTTCTTGATTATCTCCAGCTTCGTTTCCATATAAATCCCCTTCTTACTTCTCTCTTTAACATCACTAACAATCTTGGGACCCATGGCTAACCCATTCAAGTTTGAATTAAGCAGTAAAATGCACTATAAATATGGTTTTGTAACCACTCACGATAGAACAAAGCGTTACCATTCCGCCATATTGAAAAGAGTGAGGCCGACCAATAGCAGACCAGCATTTCTGTTAGGAGACGCCGACCAATAGCAGACCAGCATTGTAGTATTGATGCGTTGCATGGAGACATTGATGGCAACAGAAAATAACTACAATTAACCAAAAACGCCTGCAGATGGAGACAAAACAACACAAATACAGGCAACCCCCTAGTGTCATGACAGTTGTTTTTGTCGCAAAGCTGAGAAAATACCTTAAAGGGGGATGAAAAAACTCAGTATTCCACATTGCGACATGAAAAAAACGTAAGCCAGGGACACTGTAACCCAGGGGTCCACTGTACCTCAGGACTGGTATCAACTCAAAACTGTTTTTCAATCAAAATTGTGAAGCTGTGTGTAAGAAGGGGCATCGGCGTTTGTTTTATCTTTGGCGACTGGCCCGTTTTAATGGGGAAAAGACCACGCATGTTCTTTTTTACCGTGCTTTTATCGAGTCTGTTTAATGGAAAGGGTTGTCAAGTGGGCTGGATTGCTAATTGGGGAGCCTCAACTCCCCATGACAGTGCTCTGTGAGTCCCAGCTGCAGCGAAAAGCCTGCACCATAATCATGGACAGCTTGCACCCTCTGCGTAGCGAGTTCCAGCTCCTTCCATGCGACTGACGCTTCATGGTCCCTAAGATCAGGACCAAATGCTACAAAAACAGTTTTATATCAGCAGCCATGTACAACATAAAACAGCGTGGAAGAGGAAGGAGCACTGGGCTCCATTGAACATTTGGATCTGGGGGATATCATAGGATTTTTAGAATTTTATGGCTCTTACCGACTGGCATTTTAGGTATTGTATTGTCTGATGTATTGTTGTTTATGTGTTTTTATTTGGGCTGCCAAGTTTCTGCTGGCAAAGGAAATTTATCGTAAGGTAAAAATAAAGAAACCTCTGAACCTTTGACTTAGTCATTGTGGATTATGCCAATCAAGATCTGGCAGCGCTTTTGAACCAGACATAACAAGTCTGTGGTCCCTGGACAGAAAAGCAAAGGCCTTCAAAGATGCCCCAACAAAAGACAAAACCATCTCAACATCACCCTCCCACCATCCTGCAGTCATGACCGTGAACAAAAGGTGAGACAGGGCCTTTGTAACATTTTGTATCATTCATCAGCCGACATTGCGTATGAGGGCACTGCAAAGTCTGCAGAATAGTCTCATGCAGTGGTAGGAGCATCATTTCAAGGGTCTGACAATCCAACAGGAGCCGGGAAAAAGAGCCTGTATTGCCCCAAAAGGACTGCAGCAAGGACATCAATCGCCAACATTGAGGGATGGAAATGGCAGTAAAGGTTGCACACACTCAAAATAGTCAGCTTCTGGAAGGGATGAGAGACCGAGAGATGTCCAACTGAAGATGTTGCAAGAAATTCGGCAAAATCAGCTGCATCAACCCTAGTTGTCTTCTGCAACATGTGAGGAGTCATTTACCGTGGGAAAAAAGTCTAGCATTAAACCCTGAGAGGGAAACTCAAACCCCAAACCACATAGGCACGTGTCATGTGCAATAAGACAAGTGGAGTCAACATCACTGGTCAGGTCAGGCACAAAAGGCTATCGCTCACTAGAACATCTTGTCCAAATTCAGAATGCAAAAGACCAATCTTCAAGCTTCAGCCACACTGCCGGTTGGCTGAGCAATACCGCTTGGAGGGGGTGGGAGAGGAAACAAGAACCAATCGCAGTTTATCGTGGTCCCACCAGACAAGTAAGATTGCTTGCCACACCAACAGAAGGGGGCACGGCCCAACTTGGAGCGGCCAGCTAATCAGGCAGACCATCAATCCCAACATTGACAAGATGGCAAGTTTCAATCTCAGTTGCACACTGTTGCGCCATCCCAAACAGCGGTCGCCCAGGCGCTTGCGGACACAACAAACGAGCCTCAACCGAGCCGCAGGAGGGCGCCCTCCATAGCGAAAAACTAAACAACTCACGCGTCATGAAAGGAGGCCACGCAACGTTGAAGTGCCAAGTCATAATACGGGAGGAGGCGCGGAAAGCACTAAGATGAGAGTGGGTGCAAAGTGTAGTCGGTACAGATTGAGACAACACGCACCGGGCACCGTGCTGAAGGCAGAAGAGCAAAAAAGCACATCACCCTCAAAGGCAGGGCAAAAAAGAAGGGAAGCCAACAGCGAGACGGCGACAGCCTGTATGGTGCAACTTCATGTCACAAAGGTGGCTTCCAACAAAGGAGAGAAGACCACAACTACAGTAGACCAACTTTGCAGTCCACTGCAAAGCCAATATTGCAGAAAAAAAATCATCAGCAGTTGAAAATGCACCAGAAAGACACAAATCAGAGATACAACAAATGATTTGACTTAGACAATCGCCACAGCCATGAAGTACGCCAACACAGCAGCATGAAAAAGAATAAATACCACCAGCGAATACATCATAGCTACAGGAGGGCAGAGAAGACCACAACTCCGAGTGACACTGTTGACAAGCTACTAATGATAGAAAACAACCAAAAAACTCTGAAGAAATCTGACCACACACACAGAGAAAGATCTGTGAGATCGTTTTCCAGGTGACACAGGCTTTTATACGTTCTTTTCACCCAGGGGTAACAATTGACGTTTGTTGATATGCATTCTCAACCTGTGGTTGAGCAAAGGCCTTATTCCGCGCTTTAAGCACCGCCTGTGGTGCTCTGGAAGAGCAAAATAGAACTACGTAAATGTTTTCTTGAACCTTGTCTAAACATAGCCGGGGTTCTTGCAAACTGACAGTAAATGTCTCCGTTTTGCCCTATTTGCGATACGTGGCCGGGCTTTTTTTTTTTTCATCAATACAGAATCTTTCAAAACCTCTGGCCAAAGTGGAGAGTTGCCTAAGCCTCCGGTTTCATGGTTTCGTGTAACCATCTTAAATTGGAGATTTGCGTCATCGCACTACTCTTTTTCAAATACGTAGATAATGGTGACATCAGAGGCAGAAGTTTTTTTCTGATTGGACAGAATTTGGCTACATTTACTGCCGCCTAGCGACTTGGCATGCTTGTAAGTGAATGAAACTGCACTGTGTTGGATTTGTATAGACGCGACTTCTTTAAATAAACAAACAACAACCACAAGAGGGAGACAATGCAGATTTAAAGAAGACAGTTACGTGTACAGTAGACAAGTCCTTAGTCTGTCTTTACACCAGTGACTCCCATCTCTGATTAATTGCAGCGAGCAAAGTTTAGCTGCTACAGGAAATAAATAGAATTGATTTAACCAAGTTACCTTTTTTTTAAATGCTTTGTAAAATTTCAATTTGTCTCCAAAGTTAACCCTTCAACTTTGACCGCCCTACCTAAAGCATTTTTCATGAATTGTTGAAACATTTTAAACCTAGGGTATTCTCATGTCCTCCAACTTTTCTTTTATTTTATTTTTTTTTTTTCTTTAGGTATGACCCGGGCCTTATTCCGAAGCCGCCATCTGATTTTGGGATGTCTCAGCTCCATTATTTTGAGGACTGGGGTGTGGTGACCTATGGCAGTGCTTTGCCTTCTGGCACAAACCGCTCCTTTCTTTCTTTTAAGTCAGGGAAGCTGGGGGGACGTGCAATTTTTGATATTGTTCACAAGAACAAATACAAAGAATGGATTAAAGGGTGGAGGAACTTCAATGCTGGCCATGAGCACCCAGATCAGAACACTTTCACCTTTGTGCCCAATGGAATTCCATTTATCACTGAGGCACTATATGGACCCAAATACACTTTGTTGAATAACGCAGCGTTGTTTGGTCCAGTCCACACAGGAAGTTGTTTTATACCTTGGGCTGGCCAGGTAACAGAAGCTTGTGATTCCAAGTGGCTAAAATACAAGGTGGGACCTGCTGCTGATGCTCAAGGCAAAGTAGAGGCAGCCATAGAGAGACAAGGGATGGTCTTTATTCGGGGTGAAGGACATTCCGCCTATCATCCGGACCTGAAAATCCGACACTTCCAGAGAAACATTCTCCTTCTTCATCCACAGCTTTTACTTCTGGTGGACCATATCCATTTGGATCCTGATAGTCCATGCAAGGCCATGAGCACATTCTTTCACAATACAGAACTACCATTCAAGAATATAAAGGTAGATGCTATTCATGGGGCATATGTATCTCATAATATAGATAAGTATAAAATGTTCTGGAAGGATGACACAGGTCACAGTAATAGAGGGGTAATTGGTTACTGGGGTTATCCACGGGGGTATCCATATAATGGCTCTAATTATGTGAATGTCACAATGCCATTAAGATATCCTCAAACCAGAGTAGCTTACATTTTCTTTGGACCAGGTGTGACTGTCACCAGCTTCAGTCTGCGCGGTGATGACCAAAGAGTGGATATTTCCCTGACCACCAAGGAACACACCTACATAGTTTACCTGCTGACTGGAGAAGTTGTCAGCAAGCCTCTTTTTGCGATGGTAATGATGGACCAAAAGAAGATTGTATTTGAGAAAACATTATCTCCAACTGAAAACTCACCTGTGGAAGTCGAGGAATATGTCAACACGATGGAGGACAACCTCCAGCATGTCAAACCAGTCTTTCAGCAGATGGAGCGCCATATTCTTGGAAAGGTACTAAATACTGACAGCTTCCATAAGACTGCAGAGCGCCTGCTCCGGTTCTCTGACAAAAAGAAGACAGAGGAGGTCATTGAAGAGATGTTTGCATTGTCCAAGAAACATGGAAAGGATAAGACAGGGAAGAAAATAAACTTTGGGGAGAAGCTTTCTGAGAATTTGCCTGACATTTTTACACAGATCGAGGTAAGTGAAAAGAAAGTGAGACAGAGGACATCCAAGCATATATACGAGGACAGCCCAGAGGAGGGAGATATCCACTCGCAAGCCTTTATAGATTATACAGACAACCATAAAAACAGAAAGGGTGGCTTTGTGAAAAGCCGTAAATTCAAAGAGGTCAATATGTTTGTGACTACAAGGAGTGAGCGCATCTCCAACACAGCCTCTTCTATAAGACTTTTTCTCCTCTTGAACACTGCCACCTTCTTTTTGCTACTGGCTGTCTTATTGACTCGCTTCAACAGGGGTCGAAGCTTACACACACAGAGATGTTTTTATACCATTCTAATGATTGACTGCTTGATCTTACTGTACCTCTATTCATCCTGCTCACACATCCAGTGTTAACATTGTGAATGTGATTGTTCAGCTAGAAATGTAATGCTCACCGCACCGACTGTCTAAGTCTTTTGAGGTGGCACCCCTGAAACCTGAAATGATTCAGTCTAAAGCAGGCTTCTCAAAATTTTGGGGAGTCAGGGACCCCTTTTAGAAAGCAAATTTTCCAAGGACCCCCATTGCAAATGTTTGCGGAAACAAAACAATGAAAACAAATCATTTAAGCCAAACATAAGACCCCTTTTTATTCAGCAACATATTCAATTTGACAACAAGTATGCTTGTCACTTTTCAGCTACTGAAGGTTAGAAAATAAAAATTGAATATTGCACACCTTCTTATAATAAACCGGGTCAATTTTCCCCAAAAAGGTTGCTGCCAATTATTTAGTCAAACACAGCATTATAAGGTAAAATGCCGCTTCATAGCCTCAATATGCACATAATTGTAGACACAAATAGCATATTTGCAAATTCAAAAATTTTTACAAATAAATGAAAATGGTTGAATTGAGTGTTTTATTGAAGTCATGAATAATTTCACAATTGAAAATAATATAAAATGAAATGAACACAAATATTTATATTTTTGATGAATAACCCAATGTTCTGTCCATCCTAGATGTTCCAATGGCTTCTATCTAGGTAGACAGACAGCAAACAGCAAATGATTGTAACTTTTTTTTTTAAATTTAGTTATGTCAGTAGTACAGCTCTCACTCATTTATACTGTAAAACTGTAACGAAAAGAAAATACAGCAAACATAAGTCAGGTAAGTCCCATCTGCAAAAATGATGTATCTTACTAAAGGTACACGAATTGCATAGATTAAAGCAACCATATAACTGCATTACAAATGATATTCATTTCAAAACAAAACATGTATTAGATGCAAACGACTGTGGTAAACAATGCAAAACATTTGCCTAACATCCTTCCCCAACACAAAATGCACTGTCAATAGCGGCCAGAGGCGGCGCCAAAAACAAAGCCAAACAAGGCACAAATCTGTCACTGTAAAAGATAAACTAAATCAAACTAAACAAAACACCCAAATTATTTCATATAACTCCCCGCAGTCAGGCCTCGGACCCCAATCTGAGAACCACTGGTCTTAAGAACAACATGTGGTCAAATATGAGAAATTAAGTTACTTCTATGGAAACCTTCATTGCTTCTCAGGGCATCTCAATTCTACACAGTACAACAATGGCAGCCAGCTGAGGTGGTTTGGGCATCTGGTTAGGCTGCCCCCTGGACGCCTACCCGGTGAGGTGTTTCGGGCATGTCCCACTGGAAGGTGGCCCCGGGGATGACCCAGGACACGCTGGAGGGACTATGTCTCTCGGCTGGCCTGGGAGCGCCTGGGGATCCTTCCGGAAGAGCTGGATGAAGTGGTTGGGGAGAGGGAAGTCTGGGCTTCCTTGCTCAAGCTGCTGCCCCCGCGACCCGACCCTGGAAGACAGCGGTAGAAGATGGATGGATGGCTGGATGGATGGATGGATGGACAGACAACAATGGCATCGGGGCACTGCCAATCATATACTGTATATATAAAAAAAACAAACTATATATAAAAAAACAAAGCAATTGATGGTTAATTTCCTTTTATTAATCCCTATCCATGGCCTTATTTTACGACAGAACATTCCAGCAAAGTAAAGTGGATATTTTTCTGTAAGAATCTGTGTTTGGTAAGATTTCAATTGGCATGTATGTTAGATTATATTTTGTAGGATTGTAGATCCTAGAATTATTGACTGTCTTTCAAGTAACCAAGATGTGTACTGATATTCAGTGGTCATATTATTTTGCCTGCAAGCAATAACAATAGATACTAATATATTTTAACAAGTATGAGTGCACTGATGCCATAGGTGTACTGTGTCAGAAAGGCTGATGGAACAAGTCTCACCAAAAAATAATAATGTAAATGCAAAATAAAGTCTACCAGTTTTTTGTCTGTTTGTTTGTTTTGGTAGCAAACTATGGGGTCTCTTAGTAGATTTATTGGTTCATTATTTGGCCCACACAGATGGGGGAAAGTCATTGCTTGTACTTTAGATTTGGAAACTACTGTAGCTTTCATGACGCCTGTCCTGGACCTTCTCTGACACACTCAGTAACTTATATACATAACATTTTATTTTTCACCCACTAAAAATTTTGTTTGCTTATTGAAAACAGGCTTACAGTTTGTTTTTGCTTTTGCCTTGAGTTTTGGGCATTGATTGTTTTGTTAATTTTATAGCTAAATACTGTATCTCATGAGTAATTCCAACCGATAACTGTGATTTGCTGTGATGCTCTTAATCAGTGCTTGATAGTCTGAATGCGTTTTTAATGTGGACACATCTGCGAAAAAAAAACAAAAAAAACGTTTGTGTGAATGGAGCCATTTCAGACAAAATTGTACCATTTTATATGAGAATTAAAGCATTTTTATTCAATAGGATTTGTCCCCCTTTTTGGTGCATGTCTTGTCATCAAACACTTTTTTTCATGACCTTCATTAATAAGAAATAGCAGCCTACATAATAATTATTAAATACAATTTCTAGAAAATCTGCATATGAAGAACGAGAGGCTGAATTGAAAGGTGTAGAATGATCTAGAGTAGACTAATTTGAATGATTTTGACCGACATTTGGGTGATATAAAATGGCCCGGAGTGAGTTCAACGTGTTCAATCAATCAATCAAATTTTATAGCCCTAAATCACCAAAGTCTCCAAGGGCTTCACAGGTGAAAAGAGGTCATGTCGAGACTTCTTTTGAAAAAAGAAGTCATGCAGAGACATTTTTTCGGTGTAAAGTACACAACAGCATCCCCTATCAAAGCTCCCAGAAGGGGAAGGAAAAACTCAAAAACCCCAATTTGGGGAAAATCAGAAACCTTCAGAAGGGACCACAGGTGGGAGAAGCCCCCCCTTTTTTAAGGGGGGGGAGCTTTATCACGGTTTTCACTTAGCGTGGGTGAGTCCCGGTCCCAATTAACCACGAAAAGTGAGAGATCACTGTATTTAAAAAAATTATAAAAAAAATTCTTCAGCTATCATTATAGACCTATCCTGGGGCACACATAAAAAACTTCTGGGGGACTCTAAACTGGGTCTAATAAAAAATTGATGTGGCATTTCAAAATAGGTGACCCCAGAAAATACCACTTTCAACTGTCAATATATGACATTTTAAAAAAATCAATAAGAATTTATTTTTAGCTATTGTAACACCACACCTGTTCTTGGGGGACACTAGAGCACCATAGGGGTCTCCCAAAATGGGTTGTTTCAAAATCTGATGTGGCATTTCAAAATTAGTGACCCCTGAAAATCCCACATTTAACTGTCATTTTATCACGTTTAAAGCATAAAAAATATATATATATTACTTAGCTATCGTAAGACCGCACCTGTCCTGGGTTAAACTTGGGCACTCCAGGGTTCCCCCAAACAGGGTCTCATTAAAATCTGATGTGGCATTCCAAAATAAAAGACCCCTGAAAATGCCATATAATAATGTCATTTTATCGAATATTAAAAAAAAATCATTCCAAAAAAAAAAAAATTCTAAACTTGCTTTACACCACAGCTGTCCCCCAAAGTGGAACCCATTAAATTCTGATGTCGCACAGCAAAATGAGAGACCCCTAATCGGAAAAAGAATCAGAATTGTATAATTTTCATTATAGTACTCCAACAAAAATGAGAATTGACATCCTTAAGTTGAAAAAATAAATAAATAAAAGTGCCTTTATCGTATATTTTGTCTTCACAAAGGGGGTCACATCAGGTAGTTGTGATTCATATTCCCCAAAATTGTATTTTTAGTTTTTCTTTCTTTTTTTTATCATTCATAGACATAAATTTTGTCAGAGAATATCAGATATAAATATTAAATAAATTGAAGGGCCCCTGGCATGTTGCAAGTGTTGCAAGTGTGGTGTTATGACAGTTACACTGCAATTTAATGTTGATTTTTTTTTTTTTTAATATGTGATAAAATGACAGTTAAATGTGGCATTTTCAGGGGTCACTTATTTTGAAATGTCAAATCAGATTTTGATATGACCGAATGGGTGGACCTTTGAGGTGCTCGAGTGACCCCCAGGACAGGTGTGATGTTATGATAGCTAAAGATTTTTTTTAAAGTTTTTAAAAAAAATTTTTTAAAGATATATTGACAGTTGAATGTGGCATTTTCGGGGGTCACTAATTTTTAAATGCCGCATCAGGTTTTGATGGGACCCAAATGGGGGAACCCTGGGGTGCTTGTGTCCCCCAGGATAGGTGTTGTATTAGGATAGCTGAAGAATTATTAGTTAATAATTTTTTAAAATGTGATACATTGACAGTTAAATATGGCATTTTCAGGGGTCACTCAGTTTGAAATGCCGCATCAGATTTTGATGGGAATTGGTGGACCCCTGGGGTGCCAGAGTGTCTTCCAGGACAGGTGTGGTGTTACGATAGCTGAAGACTTTTTTTTTTTTCTGAATTTTTTAAAAAGTGATATATTGACAATTGAATGTGGCGTTTTCAGAGGTCACTAATTTTGAAATACCAAACCAGATTATATATGATTATTATGTTTATGATTGTTTTAAAAATGTGGTATATTGACAGTTGAAGGTTGCATTTTCAGAGGTCAGCAACTTTTAAATGCCACATCAGATTTTGATAGGACTCAATCGAGGGACCCCTGGGGAGCTTAAGTGTACCCCAGGGTAGGTGTGGTGTTACGATAGCTAAAGATTTGTTTTCATTGATTTTTTTAAGCGTGATTTATTGATAGTTGAATGTGGCAGTTTCATGAGTCACTGATTTTTAAATGCCACATCAGATTTTGATGGGACCCAAATGGGGAAATCCTGGGTTGCTTTAGTATCCCCTAGAACAGATCTGGTGTAACGATAGTTAAAAATATTTTTTTTATGATTATTTAAATACGTGATATATTGACAGTTGAATGTGGAAATTTCAGGGGTCACTAATTTTAAAATGCACCAGATTTTGATTAGACCCAGTTTAGGGGACCCCTTAGGGTATTGAAGTGTACCTCAGGAGAGATATGGTGTTACGATGGTCAAAAAATTGTTTTTAATGTTTTTTTGTTTAAAATATGTCATAAAATGACAGTTAATTGTGGCATTTTCAGGGGTCACTTATTTTGAAATGTCACATCATATTTTGATTAGACCCATTTTGGGGGACCTCTGGGGTGGAGAAGGTGTGGTGTTACGATAGCTAAACAATTTTTTAAGGATCGGTTTAAAAATGTGATGTATTGACAAGTTGAATGTGGCATTTTCAGGGGTCACTAATTTTTAAATGCCACATCAGATTTTGATGGGACCCAAATGGGGGACATCTGGGGTTCTCTAGTATCTCCCAGAGCAGATGTGGTGTCACGATAGCTGAAGATATTTTTAAATTATTTTTTTTAGAAAACATGATATATTGACTGTAGAATGTTGCATTTCTAGGGGTCACTTATTTTGAAATGAAATATCAGATTTTGAGACCTGTAGTTAGTAAGGTTTCTATATAAGAAAGTTTATAAAACTTATACAAAAACACAAGAAATATAGCCAATATATATATATATATATATATATATATATATATATATATATATATATATATATATATATATATATATATATATATATATATATATATATATATATATATATATATATATATATATATACACACACACACACACAACAGTACCAGGTCAACTCCAGTCTTCTATTTAACGGGTTAGAAAGGTGTTGAAGTATGAAAGTACTTTTTTTTGTCTTTATTGAGGGTATTAGTGCTGTTGGTAAAGTGTCATCAATAAAAGATTTCAAGGAGACTATATTGTCACGTGTAGTACTATACCACACAGTGGAATTCCTTTAAAAATGGGTGCTGACAAGTTTGGGTGCCTGAAAACATATGTGTTGAACATCCCTTAAACGAACAAAACATTGGTATTAATTGCTCGAACAAGACATTGTTCGAGTCACAAATTCTACTGGGATAATACTCGATTTAAAACTCCGACATACCTCTGTGACAAATAATCGACTTGTTATAAGTTTGCATATGTGACACAATATATGCATACTCCCCGCTTTTGGCACAGATGCCGCAATAATATTTTGAATCTCTGATAATGGGCACTGGTATCTGCTCATCTTTATAGATGATTGAAGGTACCTGAGAACAAACAAAATGAGGAACATTTAATTTTACACACAACTGAATTTGGTCGAAAATTCAATGATTTGTGTGTTTCAGCTCAGTGGGTGTATTAGGTGCCAAGCCCCATTAGTTGCAAATTAAGTAAAACATTTCCAGATGAAACCAGAAACGGGAGGATAGCACTTATCCTACTGCTCAGAGTCTGCTGCGATAGGTGGGAGCTTCCCCAAGACCCAAGTGAGGATAAGCAGAACAGAAAATAGATGGATGGATGTGCATTGTATAGTATGCTAGATGCATCGGTTTCCTTCAATTAGGTACTTGCATATAACTATATTGTCACAAGAATGTGACTGGAATTACTCTAGACGGCACATTAACCTTTAATCCATTGAATATTCATTTTAATTGTTTTGAATAGTTAAAAAAGGAATTATTGGCTTATACTGCATGAGATACTTACATTATGGATGATTTTCCAGCTCTCTTGCTGGCTCTCCAAATTCATAAACTGTATTGTTTATTTTCCATATTCATTGTCATGCTTAATAGTTAACAGCCTAAAATGTATTATTTTTACACTTCAATTTATCTTGAACAAATAATAAAAAATTGATAATGTGATGTTTTACTTTCGCTAATTCAATTCAAATCAATCCTACTTCACTGAGTAATTTCTTGTTTTTCTTTTGCAGTGACTTCTGTCTGTTATACGAAAGAGCTTACTTTAAAATGAACTGTCCTCACTGCTTCACTGTAAATTTGCACAATTCAAACTAATATCACCTTAACGAAAAACAAGGTGCATTCGAATATTTTTATCCACCGAGTAAAATCGTGTTATTCATGTACAATTGCCCCCTTAAAGTGACGTTAATGACTAGCTACGCAAAAGGTGATTGCGATTACACCTGCTGTGATATATATCTCTACATTACTGGATTTATAGTTAGACCGTGCGCGGAATACCAAGGGGACTCATAATTATTGTTGCAAATTTGCAACGCCTGCCTGGAAAGGGTTTTAAATACAAACAATTTTAACTTACAAAGCGCTTCTGATCGCCATGTTTTTTATATCGATAAACCTGGAGCTCAATTCGTCCTCCCCCGAGAAAGAAAACACACGCCCCCATTTTCCAATATAGGCAAAACCCCACATAAGGGGGTGTATAATTCTTACAGTGCCTTTTTTGGCACTACACTACACGCCCCCGTCCTTCATCCTGCAGTCAGACCCCTCTCGAGCCCTCTCAAAAACAAAAAACAAAAAAAAAAAACGAGCCAATTGAAAACTCCAATCCACTAGGTGGCGAAAACGAACCTGTCAATATTGTTTGCTTCTCACTAACGTCGACAAAAGAAGTAAAGCGTGTTGAGGAACATGGGTGCTCGGGTCGTACGAATGTTAAGGAATTTTAACCTAGAAAACAGGATTGAAAGAGAAATTTCAAAGGAAAAGCCGCGGTCTGCACCAAGGCACAAGCTAACTCACCCGATCGACACCGGTAAGCATTTGGATATTTTAGTTCACGAGTTCGTTTTCGGTGGAAAAACTGGGTGCCATGCTACTGTGGTCAGACCAGCCTCCACTCGAAAGAAGAATTCAGGCCAACCGACGCGTCTCGTGTATATTGTGAATTACGGTAACACGCCTCCAACGAGCGCCTTTGGTTGTAATTGCGCTTCATTTCAAGAAAAATGAATAAAATCCAAGATTGTTACTCCGCAACCACACCACACCACACTACACTATCTCTAAGACAAGGGAAGACCGCGCAAGCAGGTATCCGTAGCAGACTTAGGTAAAGTATACTTAAGTAAGTCTCGTTCGAAGTGCGGCCGGGGCTTGTTTTTAATATTTATCTATATTTTTGGCATTGTAGCTGGTAGTCCGTGTTATGATGGAGGCAACTTTACTTAAGTCCAGAGCAGGCAGGGGAGCCCGGGGTTTGCTCGTTACACTTTTTGTTTGAAGGCAAAAGCCTAAACAAAAATGTTATTCCTCTTTTTTTAATTCGTTTTATTTTAGGTTATGTTTTTTTTAATTCCCGTTTTTGACGCGTTTCAACTCATTCTCAGTTCATCCCATTCACACCGTTCCAATGTCATATTCCAATTAATCGTGCGACGACTGCTTCCATTTTTCTCATTCCAAATATGTACTGATTTCCCACAATTCCGTTTTTCACGCCAAAAATCCCATTGTCTTAACATTGGTTGATGTTTCATTTCATATTTACAGCTTTCACATTTAACATTTTCAATATTTAGCTCTTTCATCTCACCATAAGAATCATACATACAATCCAATATTTAACCACAATTCCATATTTTTCATCCTTGAATATTTCACAGTTCATTTTCAACGGGAGGATTCCCCATTCATTCCCAATGGGAAATTTAACATTTCACATTGAGTTTTCCCATTTCACATTCGTAATACTTAACTCTTTCATTTCACCTCATGGATCCTTCTCACCATTTCAATAATTCATATATATAAATATGTTCCCAGAATTCTACATTTTCACCTCAATATTCTAATATTCATATCCAATGGGAAATTTAACATTTCACATTTTGAGCTTTCCCATTTCACGTTCACATTTAACTCATTAATTAATTCTTAGGGATCATCCCCATCATTCCAATATTAATAATAATCATGCATACATGTTAATATTTTCCCATTATTCCATATTACATATTATTTAGTCTATTCAAATGGTTCCAACTTTATATGTTAAAGATTGTCTTTCCACTGGTATACCCTCCCTTTCACAAAATTGCCATTATTGCCATTCGAATACCCACACAATTTCCACTTTTTTCAGTTTTTACCAAGTATCTTCCATATTATTTGGCCTATTCAAACTGTTCAAACCTTATATGTTAAAGATTGTTCTTTCCACTACCATATACTTAATTTTACCTATTAATTCATGTTTTTGCAATTCAAATACCCACACAATTTCCACTTTTTTTCTGTTTTTTCCTTTGTATTGCCTTTTCAAACAGTTCCTACTTTATATATTAATGGTTGTTCTTTCATCTATTAATTTATGTTTCTGCATTTTGAATACACACACAATTTCCACTTTTTTCAGTTGTTCCCTTGTATCTTCTACATTATTTGGCCTATTAACACCGTTCCAATTTTATATGTTCAAGATTGTTCTTTCTATTGCCATTCACTTCCTTTTACTTATTAATTTATGTTTTTGCAATTGGAATAACCACACATTTCCACTTTTTTCAGTTTTTCCCTTGTATCATTTACATTATTTTGCCTTTTCAAACAGTTCCTACTTTATATTTTAATGATTGTTCTTTCCACTGTCATTCACTTCCTTTCACCTATTAATTTATGTTTCTGCACTTTGAATACCCACACAATTTCCACTTTTTTCAGTTTTTCCCTTGAATCTCCTATGTTATTTGGCCTATTCCAACCGTTCCAACTTTGTAATACAGTAATCCCTCGCTTTATCGCGGTTCATCTTTCACAGGTTTGCTGCTTCACGGATTTTTTACAGTGTGGATATCTTTTTACAGCGCATTGTCCTCTGAATCCTGATTGGCTCAGGGGCTTTACTGTTGTCTTGAAATAAAATATTGAGGCTATACTGTATTGGTTTTTCACTTGTCAATTTATTACAAAAGGCAAGAGCATCCAAAAGATCCAAAAGCTTGCTTTCATCTCTCCTGTGTCTCTACTGTGCCTGTCTGCACTTAGCTCAGCTCACACGTTACAAATGTGCTAGTAAGCACATTGATTGACGTCTTGGTCTCTGTGAGCCAATCACGTGACTCGTAGGCGTGCCGAGAGGAAATACACACGTCTGTTTTTCTACCGAGAGCAACAGAGAAATGTGCAGCTTTGGAAATCTGACTTTTACCTAGATTTCTTTTGTAATAATGTTACATTTCTAGTGTATTGTTATGATATAATAAGCTTCACTTTAATTCGATGTCCGGGCATATCCGTTTATAAAATGTTCTTGCTCAGAAAAAGAAAGAGTTTGAAAACTACTCTTAACAATGTGCGGGTTCAGGACGAAGAGGCATAGCTGGGACTGTGAAATACGTGAGTGACAATGTTTCCAACTTTGTATTACAATATTAAAATGATTGTTTTAAACAAATTTGGGGCTTTAAAACAGTTTGTTTTAATTTTCGGTTTTATTCTATAGTTTAGTATTGCGTTGTAAAATAATAAAAAATAAAGCTGGCTACTTCACGGATTTCACTTTGCTCGTGTTATTTTTGGAACGTAACCCCCGCGATAAATGAGGGATTACTGTATTCACATTTGTTCACAGATTCAAGCCATTCAAACATTCTCCGTCATTCCACCATTCAACGTTCTCTCCCTTCAGTGCTTACACCTTCTCGTAATTCCTTCAGGCATTGCACATTTCCTAGTTACACTTTGATATTCTTCTTAGAATCAATACATTATATATATAAAAATGTGTACCAGGTGAAGGACCAACATTTCAGGTCCATATTGTGTATTCATGTTGTATTCGTATATGTATTCAATGTATTTCATTAAATAGGGAAATTCAACATGTTGCACTCACATAGTAAAAAAAAATAAGTGTCATTGCAATGAAATATTGTGTCATTGAGGTCGTTGCTGCATTAGTTGTTTGCTTTTATTTTGTTGGCAGGTTGTTACCATAATGCATAGTATTGACCTGGCGTGGCGCCTGGCTTGACTTTGTATTCACGAGTGGAGGCTGGCCTGACCGCAGTGCCATGCTTGCTTGAATGTAAAACTTAAAATGTGTGTCTCCCCCCCACTCCCACAGCAAATTTGTTTTCAGCAAAGGGATTACCAGGCGCTGTCCACCAAAAGAATGAGCCTCTATTATTAAATCTGAAGTCAGTGTATGTGGAGTCGAAAGATAAAGCAGCAGCTTCGAATAAGGTCAGTACAATTAGAGGTTCACTTCAAAGTACCGGTTCTGTGCATAAGTGGTTAAAATACAATGCCTTGAAAATGAATAAATACTTTTTCACATTTTGCAACCTTACAATTATGCAATCGAAATGTGTAATTTGGTGAGATTCATTATAGACCAACATGCAAGAGGAGCATATTTGTAGTGAAATGAAAGTGTGATTTTCGAAATATTAAGTGGACCTGGTTTAGAAAAGTCTTGTGCATATGTTTTCTTACATCTGTACTCTGATAGCCCTGGTTCAATCTTATGCAATCAATGGCCAATCTGATTTTATATATATATATATATATATATATACACAGTCGGCCCCCGGTTTACGAACACCCTCTTTTACGAACATTTCGACTTACGAGCGTGGACCGCGAAGTTTTTTGTCCCCCACTTACGTACAAACCTTCCGTCTTACGACCAATATGACATGCCGGCCATTGTATTCGTACATTTATTTTCGCTTTGCTACGTTAACTAAATCAGAAGTTGACGCTCAACGCTATTGCTCTTACAATGTCACAGTCACTGTCTCAGTCACGGTGTCAGTCACAGAGTCAGTCACGGAGATGCCAATATGCTATTGGTCGATTAAGGTCACAGTCTCGGTCTCACTCACGGAGATGCTATTGGCCGGCGTCACGTCAATCACAGAAATGCCGATATGCTATTGGCCAAACGCCTTTATCTAGCTTGATGGCACAGCTGGTCGGGATGGAAGGAAGGAGAGAAAATGAGTGAAAAACAGAAGGAAGGAATGTTGTGAAGACTTTGCAAACTTTATCTGTCAGACATGGCTTCTAAAATTGCAAGTGGCGGTAAAGGAAGAAGTAAGAGGATGATGACAATAGAATCCAAGCAGGAGATAATAAAAAAAAATACGAAGGAAGCGCATGCATGGTTAACCTTGCTCGTGAGTATGGCTGGAACCTCTCGGCAATCTTCTAAGGGCAAGACTTTCCTTGCCGGGGGACGGACCTCGTTCGACAACAAAATGGAGAGGCTTCTTCTATTATGGATTAAAGAGAAGGATATCGCCGGTGATATGTTTTATTTTCAGAAAAGTTCTTGTTTAAGAAAATAAATAAATAAATTCTGCGGGATGGTCTCTGCTCACCTCCGTCTCCACTCGGCTCAAGTCACGTCGCCCCAGAGGAAAATGTCATTTATCCTTTGTATATCCATGTTATTTAAATTAACTGTACAGTAGATTATCGTACTAATTTTAAATGTGTGTAAATTCGTGATGGTTTTAACTATGATTTCATCACGTGTTGCCAGTCAATGTGTACGTACAATTGACCTTGCTTTGCTACATCAACGAATTCATCTGCTCACGCATGACACAGTAACGCTGATATGCTATTGCTCTTACAATGTCACAGTCACTGTTTCAGTCACGGTGTCAGTCACTGAGATGCCGATATGCTATTGGTCGAACGCCATCATCTAGCTTGATGGCACAGCTGGTCGGGACGGAAGGAAGGAGAGAAAATCAGTCAAAAACGGAAGGAAGGAATGTTGTTAAGACTTTGCAAACTTTATCTGTTAGACATGGCTTCTAAAATTGCTAGTGGCGGTAAAGGAAGAAGTAAGAGGATGATGACAATAGAAACGAAGCAGGAGATAATTAAAAAAAAAATACGAAGGAGGCGCACCCATGTTTAACCTTGCTCGTGAGTATGGCCGTAACCGCTCGGCAATCTTCTAAGGGCAAGACTTTCCTTGCCGTACAAATTGATTGTACGAACACGTTGACCAGCATGGCGGATTGTTCGTAAGATGAAAGGTTTGTGCGTATGAGGGGGACAAAAAAATACCGCGGTCCACGCTCTTAAGTCGAAAAGTTCGTAAATGAGGGAGTTCGTAAACCGGGGGTCCACTGTGTATATATATATATATATATATATATATATATATACATACACACACATACTGTATTTTCCGGACCATAAGGGACCATTCCGCACCGGTATATAAGCCGCAGCAACAAAAATTGACAAAAAAAAAAAAAAAAAGATGGTATATGAGTTTTAATTAATTTTTTTATATATATTTTTTTAAATTGTCTACCAACTGCAACATCCTCTCTTTAACAGCATTCTTTCTCCCATTGTTTAATTGATAGATGAATTTAGTGAACATTGCACACACTGCACCTAAATAATATATACAATCATAATATTATAAATACTATCATATATACTGTATATCAAACACAAACTTTTATACAAGATCTTTATGCCTTCTTTGGGTATATTTAGGTATATTTCCCCTAGATGATCCTAAAACGGCAGCCAGCTCCGACCCGTTTGACCTAGAGCTACGAAATTTTTACGCATATGTAGGTCCTCAAGACCTACAAAAACATTATAGAGCGCCATGTATTAGGATGTACAGAACCTGAGTTATCAACTGTTGAATTTAATATTTGGCCCATTTCTGTAAATTTTTCAGTACCGAAACCCTTGACCCGATCAACTTCACATTTGGCGTACTCCATTATCTGACATAGGGGCACACCGGGGCAAAATTTCGTGAAGATCGGCTAACATATATGATGGGGCGTGGCTTCAAAATACATGTTTCAAAGTCAAATTTCCTTCGCCATGAGCAACAAAAACCTTAATAACTCCAATGTGCAAGCTTAAAAAAATATCTGCATGGTTAAATTACTTTTTAATTATAGCGCCACCAAGTTACAGACAAAAATGTCATTTTTTAAACTTTCATGTATTGCGCTAAGCCCGTAAGAGTAAATGAACTGAAAATTTGTCCCAATAACGTCGAAGCTAGGAGAATAAGGGTTTTCAAATTTTACGACTTTGTGATAAAGGGGATGGTCTGTGCGCCAGCTCAAAGTCGGAGTTTTCCTAAATCAGCAAAATTTGCTGTAATTGAACCCAGATGATCCTAAACCTGGAGCCAGTTCCGACCCGTCCTACAAAAACATTATAGAGCACCATATGTTGGATGTACAGAAAATATATAACATATATATATATATATATAACATATATACAAAAACATTATCTAGCACCATATGTTAGGATGTACAGAACATATATATATATATATATATAATATATATACACACACACACACACACACACAGTGGGACCCCGTGTTACGAACTTAATCCGTTCAGCGGCTAGGCTCGTAACTCGAATTGCTCGTATGACGGGCAATCCAAACCTATGTTAATTAGTGAATGCGTGCAACGTGTGCTAAAACCTTAGGTGAAAACATCATGACTTTATACACATATTAAAAATTAGTAACATAATTTACTGTACAGTTAAATTTAATAACATAAATATACAAAGGAAAAATTACATTTACCTTTGGGGCGACGTGACTTGAGCTGGTGGTGAGTGGAGGCGGAGGGGAGCAGAGACAAACCGAAAATTTATTTTATTTTTTTCTTAAACGAGAACATATCACTGGCGATTTCCTTCTCTTTAATCCATAATAGAAGAAGCCTCTCCATTTTGTTGTTGACCGCAGCCCGTCCCCCGGCAAGGAAAGTCTTGCCCTTAGAAGACTTGCTTGCTATCATAGCTTCCTTGTTATATTGCCGAGTGGTTACGGTCATACTCACTAGCAAGGTTAACTATGCGTGCGCCTTCTTCGTATCTATTTATTAAGAACCACTGCTTTTACGAAGAACCACTGCTGTAATGGCTTCCTTGTTCTTGAAAATTCTACCGATTGTCGAGCTGTTACAGCCATACTCAGTAGCAAGGTTAACTATGCGTGCGCCTCCTTCGTATTTTTTACTATCTCCTGCTTCGTTTCTATTGTCATCATCCTCTTACTTCTTCCTTTACCGCCACTTGCAATTTTAGAAGCCATGTCTAACAGATAGTTTGCAAAGTCTTCACAACACACCAACCAGCTGTGCCATCAAGCTAGATGAAGGCGTTCGGCCAATAGCATATTCGCATCTCCGTGACTGAGACTGTGACCTTATAAGACCAATAGCATATCTGCTTTTCCGTGACATTCGAGAATAGTTATCTTTGATGATGCAGCAAAGCGAAAAAAAAGTGCAGACACACTGACCGGCATGTTGGATTGTTTGTAAGACGAAAGGTTTGTGCGTAAGAGGGGGCAAAAAAACGCCGCGGTCTACGTTCGTAAGATGAAAAGTTCGTAAAGCAGAGAGTTCGTAAACCGGGGGGCTCACTGTATTTATATTTTTACCTATTCTAACTGTATTAACTTTAACCTTTTGAGATTATCATTACCAATGCCAAAATTCTATATATTGACCTTTAAATCCCCACAACTTTTTTAAAATTATGATTTTTGGTGGGTGGTTCTCCTTTAAATTCAACATTGTTTAACCCATTCAAGTAGCTCAAACTTTAATTGAACTGTCAACCTTGTTCATGTTGATGTGAACAATTAAACATAAAAATATTTGGTACACCCCGCATTCTTCCACGTAATTTTTGATCCGTCTTAGCAGTCACACAATCTCCCCATGCAGACTTTGGACTACGGTGAGCAACATCAGGCCGTGTGCATGCCTGATGTTGCTCACAAAGTGACCTATATCACATAACCCATATTTTGTCAAAAACAAGAGGGGGTGGGAGGGGGGGAGACCAGTGTGCGCCTTTTAAATGGGAACTTGAAGATAAGATTTTTTTATTTTTTATTTTATTCAATACCATTTGAGAAAGACGGGTCTGTCAGCCACAAACCAAGTTTTGACACACAGATGTCCTTTTTTCTATTAACCCTAATGTTACACTTACAATAATTACCGTAATGAGACGAGCTTGAGGGTGGACGTCCTTTGGCTGTAGCAATCATTGCCTGTTGCAGCTAAAAGCAGCTTGTGCTAGCTGAAGTTGTTACGGAAGTATTTTCATCAAAAGTAGCAAGCAAACTAAACCAACATCAGAGTCCATCCTTGTTCACGCACAGGACTATGAATAAATGGAGAAGATCATGTAAAGCAGTGGTGTCAAACAAATTTTTATTTTGGGCCGCATTGTAAAGATAGTTCCTGTCAGAGGGCCGGAATGACTGTGAATTCAAATACATTTTAAGTGTGTTGATCACACATTTATCAAGATTTGATATCAGAAGCCGGCAAAAACTGTTCAAAAGAGATTTGGAGAATAAGAAAATGTTTGTTTTTCTTCCCCCAAATTTTCAAAAGTTAAAGACAACTTGCAATTTTGGTATTTTAGTCAGAAACCTGAAGTCAAATCAGCATTTCAAGGGCCACAAAAAGTGAGGCAGCGGGCCGGATCTGGCCCCCGGGCCTTGACTTTGACACCTGTGATGTAAAGGCTAGCATGTCTTCATTTCATTCAATTGAGAGTGGCAAGATTGGAGAACACGGAAAGGTTTTCAATTTAACTTGTTTATCAATTGTGATCTGTTGTCATATACTATACGAAATCATAAACCTGGTAAAACATGGATTTTGTGCAACTTCGGGTACTTCTGGTGAAATTAACTCAAGCTGTGTCATGAGTAAAAGGAAAAACAAATGCTTCCAGCTGAGCACATTCAAGCTTACACTGACGAGGCAGTCACAATGTGGGAAATCTGACACACACTTAACCAGTAACAAATATATAACTTATGGACATGAAGACAAAAAATTTAAAGAATGTGTCTCATACGCGTACAATGGTCTTAAGTTTAAGATTCAAGGGATTTTAATTTTTTTACATCAGTTTTTTTTTTCAAACTTTGAAGTGCCATTTTGCTGTTTTACACCATGTTTTTTGTATGTTTTAATGTTTTCATTTTTGTGTTTTACCAATTGTAGGCCTATAAATCAATTTGTGTCAACATTTATTGTCTTTTAAATATGATATACAGTGATCCCCCCCCCCCCTACTTCGCGGTTAATGGGGGCTGTCAACCCTCCGCGAAGCCTGAGTTTCAATTCCTAGATTTCTATGTACGCCCCAATATAGCCACAGTAACCATAAACAATCCTTTTTTTTCCTATTTTATTTCCTTTCTCCTATTATTTAACATTCCATTATCCTTATTAACATTATTGTATATTCATTAAACAACTAATATTACTTAGTTTGTTGAGAATGTGTTCTCAGGACTGGTTATCTGCACCAAGATTCCGGTGAAAGAGGACGCAAGTAATCACGTTGAAGTTCACATTTATTTTGGCTCATGTATGGTGTATCATGTGACTGATCTTGTAGTATCTGTTGAATAATAAATCAACAAAAATCTTAGTCAGTCAACGAACATATAAACACTTAATCTATGAATTTACTTTAATTTTAGCCGACATTAGCGGGTTAGCCACAACTAACAACAACTACTAACTATGAAGTGCAACCTCCACACAAACCAACACATAAACAGAATAAACACTCATCGCTTACTAAACATAGGCAGTAGCGTGCGTTATCAACATAAATGATAATAAACTATAAATATGAGCTTACATTGTAATTCACTAAGTCACCGCAACGAGCTGAATGACACGCAGAGAACGTATAACAGGAAGGAAACAGAAATGCAACGCGACCCAACAAATTAAAAGCATACATTTCAAAATAAGATAAACGTCACGAACTCTAACGCTTGAAGAATTCTTAACATAGTTATTAATTAATATTACTTCGTATATTTGATTAATACAGTACTGTATAATGTACTTTTTTGCTTTTTTCAGTTTTTGTACATTTTTGCACATTTTTTAAATGATTTTTTATTTTGAAATATTTTTTATTTTTCCTGGAAAAAAACGGCGAAGTACTGAGACCGCGATATCTGAGACCGCGAAGTAGGAGGGATCACTGTAAATATAGTGTTTGGTATTGTTTTTCATTTCCCTCATATTTCTTTGTATTTCATTTCTGTTTACACAGTCACAAAAGGAGGTGCCTGTGAGCCAAGATGCAAAGACCCGTCCAATGAAGTTTGCTCTTCCAGGGGACTCACGTGGTCTTGCAAACATTCCTCATGGCAAACTGACCATCACAGAGGCTCTCAAGGCTCTCAGTAACAACCGGGGTCAGCCTCACATATGGACATCACAAAGGATTTCCCAAGAGTATTCTCTGAACTTGAAAGAAACAAATTCTTTCCTTGAGTTTTTTCTGCCCTTTCAAATTCAGATTATTCCACCACAAATTGCAAATGTTAAACAATTGAAGGCTTCATAAGAGTGCAGGATAAATGATAAACTACATTATGCATCTTCCCATTCAGACCTACGTAATTCTTGTTGGGCTTATTGACTTTTACCTTATTCAAAAACAGTTGTTTTTTTTTTCCTGATATTTCTTTTTCATGTGCTTACCAGAGAAACAATATGTCTGAACGATATAACGTAACAAAGCTCATGTAATAAATTCTAATGTAAACTTGTAATTAGCCTTGTTGAGATAAAACATGACAGGTGATCACACCTTAGGCAGTGAACAACCATCAACAGTCAATCCCTCGCAAAAACAAACATATCTGCCAATCTGATTTTATATATATATATATATATATATATATATATATATATATATATGTATATGTATATGTATATGTGTGTGTGTGTGTGTGTGTGTGTGTGTGTGTGTATATATATATATATATATATATATATATATACAGTGGGCCCCCGGCTTACGAACTTAATCCGTTCAGCGGCTACGCTCGTATCTCGAATTGCTCGTATAGCGGGCAATCCAAACCCATGTTAATTCGTGAATGCGTGCAACGCGCGCCGAAGCCTTAGGTAAAAACGACACACTGTATACATATATTAAAATTGAGTGACATAATCTGCTGTACACTAGCATTACATAATAAATACAATGAATAAATAGCTTTTACCTTTGAAACGACTAGACTTGAGCTGGGTGTAAGCAGAGGGGTGGCAGAGTCCAACGCTCAAAGTTAACACGGCGATAGATATGCTATTGGTGTTACAGTGTTAGAGTAACTCTTTCAGTCAGGGTGCAAATCACACAGATACTAAAACATCATCCTCTTATTTCTTTCTTTACCGCTGCTAGTAATTTTAGAAGCTATGTCTAACAGATAAAGTTTGCAAAGTCTTCACAACATTCCGTTTTTCACTAATTTTCTCTCCTACCTTCCATCCTGTCCCATCAAGCTAGATAAAGGCGTTCGGCCAATAGCATATCGGCATTTCTGTGATTGATGTGTGACGCCGGCCAATAGCATCTCCGTGAGTGAGACCGGGTGACCTTAATCGACCAATAGCATATTCGCATCTCCGTGATTGACTGATAATTATTCGCACTTTTTTTTAAACGGTTGGAATGTATTGACAATTAATTTAAAAAAAAAACACACATTTAAACCAATGACAATTCTTTGTCCTGCAATCGGCACATTTAATTTCATGTCAGCTGTTTTTCCCTTTAGCTGTACAAACACTACACTTAAATGGTAATATATTTAGACACCGTGAGTGAGACAGTCAGTGTGACGTTGTAAGATCAATAGCGTTCACGTTACTGGCACAAGTATCTACTGATGATTGATGATGTCGCTACTGTTGAGTTTATTGACAACATTTCTACATACTCGATGGCCGGCATGTCGAATTGCTCGTAAGGCGAGAGGTTTGTTCGTAAGCGGAGGACAAAAATCTCCCTGATCCACGCTCGTAAGGCGAATTGTTCGTAAATCAGGATGCTCGTAAGCCGGGGGCCGACTGTATATATATATGTGTGTGTATATATATATATATATATATATGTGTGTGTATATATATATATATATATATATGTGTATGTGTGTGTGTGTATATATATGTATTATATATATATATATGTATAATATATATATATATATATATATAATATATATATAAAAAAATATATATAATATATATAATATAAAATATATATATTCATGTTGCGGCGTGGAATACTGAGTTTTTTCATCCCCTCTTTATGACATTTTCTCGGTTTTGCAACTGTCATGACCCTAGAGGCTTGGCTGTATTTGTGTTGTTTTGTCTCCATCTGCAGGAATTTTTAGATAATTACACTTATTTTCAGTTGCCGTCCCTGCAACACATCACTACAATTCTGCTATTGGTCGGCGTCTCCTCCCGGAGATGGTGGTCTGCTATTGGTCGGCCTCACTTGTTACAAAATGGCGGAACGATACAGCTTTGTTAATCGAACAAAGCTTTATTGAACAAATCTTTTCAAACAAAGCTTTTCTAGTGCATTTTACTGTTTAATTCAAAGTTAAAAGGGTGAGCCATGGGTCCCAAGATTGCTAGTGAAGAGAGAGATAAGAGAGAAGTAAAACATTGATTTATTTGAAAACAATGCTTTGATATAACCCTTATGAGGGAATATGGGCATAACAAGCAGCACTCAAAGGTAAATAAATCCTTTCAACATTTTATATTCATGATGTTTTCTGATTGTATACTTGTATTTTATATATACATAGCACTTACTATACTATTTTGGTTGCCAATTTACAATATGTATGTACAATTTTGATGTATTTATTTGGGGTTCTAAACACATTAGCTATTTAACATATATAGGTTTGGATTGCCCGCCATACAGTGAATTCGTCTTACGAGCCCAACCGATTGATACGTGATTGGCTCCTGGTATCACATCGACCATTGAGGGCAGGAAATTGAATCCATTTATTTTCATACAAACCAGAAACTTTTTCGGTTGCATACAACACACAAACTGACTTCCAAAACATGATTTGAATTAGGTTGGCCAAAGTTTTCTTCCTCTGCTTTCTGTAACTAAAAGAAACATGACGGCCTCCATCTGAGTGGCACTCTCCATGTAATATAAATAGCAATTACTCGACCTATTATTATATATATATAAAAAAATGTTGATTTGATAGAACACTTTTATTTACACCTTATTGAAATTTGTTGTAGGCAGCTCTGTGGAACAGTGATTAGCACATCCACCTCACAGTTCAAAACCAAATCGCTCAGGCCTCCCTATGAGGAGTTGCATGTTCTATTTGGGCACTCTGGTTTCCTCCCACGCTCCAAAAACATGCATGGCAGGTGAATTGGACATACTAAATTGTCCTTAGGTGTGATTGGGTGCGTGAATGCTTGTTTGTCTCTGTGTGGCCCACATTTGGCTGGAAACCAGTTCAGGGCTTCGCTGGTCTACTGCCCATAGTCAGCTGAGATAGGCACCAGCAGGTGTGTGACCCTTGTTGGGATAAGCTGGTCTAGAAAATGGATGAAATTTATAAGATGTGGATTGTAAGGTGTAGGGCCCTACCGTTGCTCTCTACTACAGCAATTTAAAGGGTAAAACGTGTTTAATTTGTTTTTGCTGAATAGTTTTGTCAATGTATGAGTCTTTGTGTCCCTTAAACATGTCTTCTCCAAAATGACAGATCTGAAGAATAATTGAGCTGTAGTAAGTAGTTTGTGGCCAATGATTGCTGCCTTCAGCAATCAGAATGTGAATTATTTATTTATTTATTTATTTATTTATTTATTTATTTATTTATTTGGGGGGGGCATTTTCGTCAGTTTATGAAAACGTTATCCTTTCTCACTCTTCTCTAACAGGTCAGATCCGAAAACAACTTTATCTGGAATATAGTGGCCTACCATTGCCTTCTACTACAGCTGTTGGGATGTGGCAAATGGTTTTATTGCTTTTTGGTGAACGTGGAATGTATGTTTGTTGACGGTCTAGAAAATAGATGGATGGAATTATTTTATTTTATTTTAAAGTTCATCACTAAAATTAGCTCCCTGGGGCAAATTTGTGTATCTTTGTCTTCTGCTCTTTCTTTAATATACGTACATCCTATAGCTATGTGTTATTCATTAAGCGGCGAGTGTAGTGAGCGTAAGAGGACAGAGGAGGGCGACAAAGAAGAATTATACATGCAGTAGAAGAAGACGCCAACTCTTGTGCGTACGGTTTATCATAAAATATCGTCAAGAGGATGGACAATGGCAGCAGCGGAGGCCTTAAAGACTTCCCACGGGTCGGAGATGTGTGCGGCAAAGTCTCGGCTAAACCTGTGACTTTAGGGATGTATTGTATAACTTGTTCGGCTTAATATTACTGTGTCGTTCGCGAAGAAGACGGAAGACGGACTACTAAACCACGACGCTGTTTGGTCTTCTTTGGCTTCGATAGGAGAATGCATCAACCCAGTCAAAGGTAAATTGCATCCAGCATAAATTTTTAGTTGTTCTCCCCTCTCTGTTGAGCTACTTATGGATTTGATCCTACTGTAACATCAAACTATCTTGTCCTCTGTCCATCGTACCTCTAAAATTTTCCACCGTAAAAGTTCAAAAATCTGATTTGCATATTACTCGTTACATAAACGGACTCATACAGGAATGAGGCATATTTTATATTCATGTGCGCTACATGAAGGACAGGTTAACGACAGCGTATTTGCTCCCAAAAAATACACAATTGGATGTGAAAGGTCCAAATTGAAGATCCACATTGATCTCAATTGAAGATTTAAGAACTGTGTTACCAGAACGAGATAATACTTGTCCATTTGCACCAAGGACGATCTGTTGTGAAATTTATCTTGTAGGCTATCTTAAAAAATGTTGTAATGGGTATATTACCTATTTTGCGCTCCAATGAAATACAGTTTCAGTCTTTCTGAACATTTTATTTTATCCACAGACAGTGGTTAATAACTCATTTGATGGTGTTAGTGGCTCTGCCGCTGTGGTGTCATCAGTCCCTTTGCTCATGTCTTGTAATTGCATTTAGAACCTTAGACTAAGGTTGTCCTTTTTACTTGGCAATATTTGAGACGCCAAACATTCCTATAAGAACCTGTAGCGTTTTAGTATTGCAATTGGATCCACCAATTTGCAGTGGTAAAATGAGCATTAAATGTGTTTTGTTTTGTTTGTTTTTTGTTTTGTTTTTGAAGATCCTTATTTTAAAAACGGAACAAAATGCACATGAAGCTCCCAGGCTCAACAGCATGACTCAAAAGTTTAATAAAAAATGATTTCTAAATAAAAATGTGCTTGTTTTTTATCAATCAAATATAATGTAAATGTTTTGCTTACTTTTGGTAAAAGTTCAAAAACAAAGTGCACTGAGTTGAATGATAACTTGGTTCAACTTATGGGAACACTTTTCTCTCACTTTTCTCAATGTTCTTCTCTGCAAACAACTAACTTGATTTTACACAACCTCTGTCAGAGTGATCAAACAGTGTTGAAAGAAATATTAATGGTTAATGGGGACCGACCCACCCCCTGAGAAAAGTATACATGCCATATCTATCTATCTATCTATCTATCTATCTGTCTGTCTGTCTGTCTGTCTGTCTGTCTGTCTGTCTGTCTGTCTGTCTGTCTGTCTGTCTGTCTGTCTGTCTGTCTGTCTGTCTGTCTGTCTGTCTGTCTGTCTGTCTGTCTGTCTGTCTGTCTGTCTGTCTGTCTGTCTGTCTGTCTGTCTGTCTGTCTGTCTGTCTGTCTGTCTGTCTGTCTGTCTGTCTGTCTGTCTGTCTGTCTGTCTGTCTGTCTGTCTGTCTGTCTGTCTGTCTGTCTGTCTGTCTGTCTGTCTGTCTGTCTGTCTGTCTGTCTGTCTGTCTGTCTGTCTGTCTGTCTGTCTGTCTGTCTGTCTGTCTGTCTGTCTGTCTGTCTGTCTGTCTGTCTGTCTGTCTGTCTGTCTGTCTGTCTGTCTGTCTGTCTGTCTGTCTGTCTGTCTGTCTGTCTGTCTGTCTGTCTGTCTGTCTGTCTGTCTGTCTGTCTGTCTGTCTGTCTGTCTGTCTGTCTGTCTGTCTGTCTGTCTGTCTGTCTGTCTGTCTGTCTGTCTGTCTGTCTGTCTGTCTGTCTGTCTGTCTGTCTGTCTGTCTGTCTGTCTGTCTGTCTGTCTGTCTGTCTGTCTGTCTGTCTGTCTGTCTGTCTGTCTGTCTGTCTGTCTGTCTGTCTGTCTGTCTGTCTGTCTGTCTGTCTGTCTGTCTGTCTGTCTGTGCGTGCGTGCGTGCGTGCGTGCGCAGTGTCATCAATAAGAAAAGAATGTGCGGATGGTGGATGAAGAACCTCGACTAACATCCAAACAATTATAAGCTGTCCGTGAATGAAAAGGGACTCTATGGTAGGATACCCAGGAAGACCTTACTTCTGACACAGAGACATAAAAAAAAGCTAGGCTGGAGTTTGCCAAAACCTAACCGAGAAAGCCAGAAATGTTTTGGAAGTATGTTCTCTGGTCAGATGAGACAAAAGTAGAGCTTTTTGGGAAAAGGCATCGAGTTCACAGAAAAAAAAAAAAAATTAGGCCTTCAAAGAAAAGAACATGGTCCTCCCAGTCAAATATGGAGGAGGTTCTCTGATGTTTTGGGGTTGTTTTGCTGCCTCTGGCAATTGACTGCTTGACTGTGTGCATGGCATTATGAAGTATGAAGATGGCCAACAAATTTGGAGACTTCTAAAGTGGCTAGCAATGAGTCCAGACAGGAATCCCATAGAACACCAGTGGAGAGATCTGAAAATGGCAATTTGGAGAAGGCACCCTTCAAATCTCAGGGACTTGAAGCAGTTTGCCAAAGAAGAACAGTCTAAAAGTCCAGCAGAGCATTGTAAGGAATTCATTGATGGATGCCGAAAGCGGTTGTTCACAGTTATTTTGTTTAAAGGTTGTGCTACCCAAAGTATTAGGCTGAGGGTGCCAATACTTTTGTCCGGCCCATTTTTGTAGTTTTGTGTAAGATAATTGATTCCATTTTTTTTCACTCCTTTTTTTTTTTTTTTTTCATTGCAAGCACAATACATTAGGATATTACTACCAACGCATTTGTAAGTGCAATCATTTTCTGGGAGGAATTGAGTATTATCTGACAGAATTGCAGGGGTGCCAATACTTTTGGCCTGCAGTGTATTTGTATAGTTAGTTAGTTTTGATATTACATAATTCCACTGGTTTTTTTATTTTATTTTTTATTTTAGCTCTAGATATGTAAAGATAGGTCTGATGCTATTTAATATTCAGAGCAGTTGAAAGTAAAAAAAAAAAAAAAAAAGTTTAATATGTGCCTTTGTATTGACACCTCAAAAGCAAAGTTTTTTTGGGGGGAAAAAAGGGTCTGGACTGTGATTTTTCACAAGCCCCCAAGGGTTAAATATAAATTGTATCAAAGGATTGAAGAAAACTGCATGCATGTGAAAATGGAAGGAAATCACAGCTAATCCAAATTTCTTCCTAGATGCAGGGTGGCCAGAGAGCAATTAAAGGTAGCCCTGGCCACCCTTGACCACCATGTAGCTCCACCCCTGGTATTCCACAATTCAATGACAGTACGTTTTGAAGTGAAAATATTGAATTTGGTTTGATGCACTCACATTTGAGAAAAAAAAAATCCAGTTTTTATTACAGCCCCATTACTGTAACTCTGTTTTTCTGTGTACTAGGTTGGCAACAACGAAGACTGCCCCCGATGTATTGAGTTAGGCCTATTTGCCTCTACAGCATCATGCGTTCAACAATGATGATGCCTGGTCCCCTTGAGGAAGGATTCACACCTCTGCTGCGCCTCCTCCACTGGCAGGGGACAAAGAGACCAATCTCCACTGCCTCATTATGGGCCATATGAAAATTTCCACAACACTGAGAGAGAACATCCTCATGGCGAACAATTCCCTTGGGTCCCAGGTCCCTCCAAATCCTAAGGCAACAGTTGTGACACCAGAAATCCTTAACAGCATTAGTCTATCCTTGCGGGTGTTCTTCTGCTTGGTTATGGTTGCCATTTTGCTCTTTGCTCTTTTCGGGAATCTGGTGGTGTGCCTGATGGTCTACCAGAGATCAGCTATGCGCTCAGCAATTAACCTGCTGTTAGCAAGCCTAGCATTTGCAGATATGATGCTTGCCATTCTCAACATGCCGTTTACTCTAGTTACTGTTATGACTACCCACTGGATTTTTGGGGATGTTTTCTGTCGCGTTTCAGCCATGCTCTTCTGGTTCTTTGTAATAGAGGGAGTGGCTGTTCTTCTCATCATAAGCATAGACCGCTTTCTTATTATCGTCCAGAAACAAGACAAACTGAGTCCACAGAGGGCTAAAGTGCTTGTAATGGTCACATGGGGACTCGCTTTTTTTTTCTCCTTTCCTTTAGCTGTCGGTTTCCCTCAGCTGCCGACACCTCCCAGAGCCCCTCAGTGTGTTTTTGGCTATAGCTCCGAACCAAAGTACCATGCTTATGTATTGATAATAATGCTGGTCTTCTTCTTCATTCCCTTCATAATCATGTTGTACACGTTCATGGGAATTCTGAATAGAATCCGTCACAATACAGCTCGCATCCACAGCCACCCATATGGCATATGCCTAAGCCAGGCCAGCAAACTGGGCTTGCTGAGCTTCCACAAGCCCTTCCAGATGAACATCGACATGAGTTTTAAGACTCGTGCCTTTGCCACCATCCTCGTCCTCTTCTCCGTGTTTACAGTGTGCTGGGCACCTCTCGCCGCCTACAGTCTCGTATCTACCTTCAATGATGACTTCTACTACAAAAGCAGTTTTTTTCAAGTCAGCACGTGGGTGCTGTGGCTGTGCTACCTCAAGTCAGCCCTCAACCCTATCATTTACTACTGGCGCATCAAAAAGTTTCGTGACGCCTGTCTTGATCTGATACCAAAGTACTTCAAGTTTCTTCCTCGGCTGGCGGGCAACACAAAGAGGCGAATACAACCGAGTGCTGTTTATGTTTGCGAAGGGCATCAGTCTGTGGTTTAAGGGAGAATTCCACTGCACTCACCATATTACAATCTATGTTAGTTGACCCACATCTACACTCAGCAGTGTACTTCTGTTCTACTTGCCACTGTACAATTTAGACAGTAAATCCTGATCTGGATTGTTGTGCCAAAAGGATTGCTGCCCCATGTAAATAACATGCTTTGTCGTCACATCAGTCAGACACAAGGTAACCACAGGTAAGTCTGACACTAGGATGAAAAAGAAAAACAGTAAAACTTGTCATAGTGCTTTATGTCAACGTAGTTACTGTACCAGAAGAGATTGTACGTAACAGCACAAGGTAGTTTTAAATTGTTAAAGCTTTGGTCAATTGTCTGTAATTTACTGCAACAAAATTTGAATTCAAGTCTAGTTTGTGACTTGTTCAAGGAAATATATACTTGCACAGCATCATTCTAAAACGTAAAATGCTAGAAATTAGGAGTTCGGAACACCCAGAGAGATTGTGGCTTCATTCTCCTTATTGCTAGGCAAGGAAGAACATTCGTCTAAACTGGGTTGACATGATACAACTTTTACTACTCCGTTATTGCAGCCCAGGCAAGGTATTGTCCCATACCTAGATCAGCGGGAGTGAGACTTTTTTTTTTTTTTAGTCTTTTTACAGATTTTTCCAAACTACAATGGTCAAATATGTAACAGAAACATGTGCAATTAAGATTGTTCTGGATACTGTATGTATAATACAGCACGTTACCCCCCCCCCCCCATATTTACGTATATATATATATATATATATATATATATATATATATATATATATATATATATATATATATATATATATATATGTATATATATATATACACATATACATATGTATACATATATATATATATGTATACATATGTATATATATATATATATATATATATATATATATATATATATGTATACATATGTATATATATATATATATATGTGTGTGTGTGTATATATATATATATATATATATATATATATATAATATATATTTTATATATATATATATATATATATATATATATATATATATATATATATATATAATTTTATCTCTTTGCCATTATTTGAATATAAATGAAATAAAGTAACACAAACATATTAAAAATGAAACAATAAAGAAAATGCATGCACTCACCAAAATAAACAGCGGTCACAATCGATCAAGTCTTTTCAACATCTCTCGATTTTTCTTCATAGTGGTATATATGATGTACATATGTTATATATATATATATATATATATATATATATATATATATATATATATATATATATATATATATATATATATATTATAATATTATATATTATAATATAAGTATATGTGTATGTATATGTGTATATGTGTGTATATATATATATATATATATATATATATATATATATATATATATATATATGCACACTGTATTTTCCGCACTATAAGGCGCACCTAAGAGCCTTAAATTTTTAAAGAGCTGATGGTGCACCTTATCAGGTGCGCCTTATATATGGATCAATATTGAGATTGGGATTCATAGATGGGGAATGACTGATAAAGCAAGCTTAACCTGTTTCTTTTGTGTGTTTACAGTTGAACAAGTTTGGTCATATTGACATTGAGTTATTATGCTATTGAGAGTTTAGATTTACCTGAGTTATTATTGTTATTACTTTGAGTATATACTCACTATATTGTGATTGAAAAAGTTTTAAAATATGTGGCTATTGAGGATTGGTCCACCCTGTTAAAGAACAAAGAGTCTGTGCTTTGGTTCTGTTTGTACAAAAGGAGCAACAATTGAAAAATGAGAATTGTTTTGAGATGTGATAGTGTAATAAGTACACTGATTTACATGTACTGTACAACTATGGTGGGTGTCGAACCTTCTACCTGTAATGAGAATGAAAGACAAAGTGCAGAGCGATATTACAATTCTGTAATCAGCCAATGCACAATGCACTATATTAATAGTGTGCTGAAGTGTGGTTCTTAAATGGTAAACTACTCTTTCATAACAATATAGAGATACAATGACACATTTACAAAATTATTTTGAAATAAAGTCTCATTTGGTTGCTGTCCAGCCCACAAACAACATCCTTGAATGTTCCAGTGAATATAACTTCTGCAGTTTGGTTTTTGGCTTGAATGACCACAGGTGAGATTATGCCAACTTTTTAGTCTTATTACAGTCATTAGACTTCAATAAAACACATAATAGTCCTTTTTGGATGCACTGAAGGAGTGTTATATTGTGTATTGCGATTTTATCATGAAGGCAGGCACCTTATGTTTAAAGTGGCATTTAGTCTTGAAATTAAATGTCATAAGGAAAACAACATTGTGTTTAACTACATGGTGAGGATTGTTTTCTTTTTTTTAATTATGACCATGGTCAAAATACTGTTTATTCTGGCGATGGTCAAGATACTATGTTTTTTTTTTTTTTGTGTGTGTTTTTATTAAACTGGCTTTGGATGTGCCTGTTTCATCAGTGCTGCTATATCTCATGCTGAGACTGTACAATTATTCAGTACTGTACATTACTGTTGAAGGTAATAAAGAAATGTTCTATTCTACCTTGGTAAATTGTCTTTAAAAGAGCTTTTGTCACTTCTGTGAGCTCGATTTCGGAGTTCGACATTTAAGGCATTCAATAGCCATCTTTACTTAAACTTTAAATTATTGTTAAAATGTTACTGTTTTGAGAAAGCTTGGATCGGCTAAATTAAAAAAAAATCCTGTATCAGCTGAAATTATTCTAATAACCCCAAATCTTATCAGATTCCATGTTTTTAACACAATTGTTTTCTGTCCATCTACGTCAGGGGTCTCAAACTTGCGGCCCGTGGGCCAATTGCGGCCCCCGGGAAGATAATTTGCGGCCCCCGTCTTGATATGAAAGAATAATATTAGTGTGGCCCGCAAAACGGTTGTGAATGACTCTTGTTGTGTGCGAAGCTTAAAGAACCAATCACGATAAGGTAATTACCCTTGTTCGCCCCGTCCATTATAACGTTGAAATTTCTTCCGCATTTGTAAGGTTAGGTACGGTGGCCGACAGCCCTCAATGTTGATTTAGTTTCCTTCTGCCCCGCAAGTAAAGGATTTACCCACTGCATCAACGGAACTCTATTGCAGATTTAGATATATAAGGGGTTGGGTGACCAGCCGAGTGTTCTTCCCCTCACTCAACTACGCCGTATTTATATACGATTTTACTTTTTCATTTTGCAAAAGTGTGTTTAAATTTCACTACAATGCTACCCAGATCTCCCTGCCATATACACGCCTTTCTCTGATAACGATCAGAAAGCGAACGTGCGTATGAGCCACAGCCCCGTTAAACCCGAGACGGACTCCCGGTGGAATCACACATTACAGAGCCCCAAAGATGTCGCTTTCAAATCCTGCAGTAAAGAGAAAGGTTGGCGATGAGCACAGACAATTTCAGGAAAAGTGGGGAGTGCAATATTTCTTTGTTGAGCACAGGGGCACCCCAACGTGTCTTATTTGCACTGAAAAAGTTGTGGTGCACAAGGAATACAATTTGAAACGTCATTATACAACTAGACATGCTGAGGAGTACGAAAAATACCAGGGAGATGAGAGAGCCAACCAGGTTGACAGTCTTAAAAAACGTCTACTGAGGCAACAAGATTTATTTAAGAAAGCAACCAAAGAAAATAATGCAGCGGTCGAAGCCAGCTATGCCATTAGCGAGATGATTGCTAAAGCAGGAAAACCATTCACAGAAGGTGAATTTGTCAAAAACTGCCTATTACAGGCTGCACATACAGGCTGTACACATGTCGGTCCAGAAAAGAAAGGTCAGTTTAACAACATCAGCCTTTCTGCCAACACCGTGGCAGAGCGCATTTCTGAACTGTCAAGTGACATTTATGATCAACTGTGCTATAAAGCAAAATGTTTCAGTGTATATTCAGTGGCTCTTGATGAGACCACAGACATCACAGACACTGCCCAGCTCGCAATATATGTCCGTGGTGTTGAAGACAATTTTGAAGTGATGGAGGAGTTGCTCACAGTAATTCCAATGCATGGCCAGACCACTGCTAAGGAAATATTTCACCACCTGTGTGATGCCATTGAGAATGCTGGTTTGCCATGGAAGAGCTTTGTTGGAAAAACAACTGATGGAGCCCCACCCATCACTGATAGGGAGGAAGAATGGACTGGTTGCACTTGTTCAAAAAAAACTGGAAGAGGAGGGTGTGGAGGAGGCCATAGCTCTGCACTGCATCATCCATCAGCAGGCCCTTTGCAGCAGATGCCTGAAGTTTGACAATGTGATGTCTGTCGTTGTGAAATGCATCAACCAAATCAGATCCAGGGGCTTAAAGCACAGAGGGTTCTGTGCTTTTTTAGAGGAAATGGAGTCAGAATATGGGGATGTGCTCTACTTCACTGAGGTACGTTGGCTCAGCAGGGGAAACGTATTGAAGAGATTTTTTGAGTTGAGACCAGAAGTAAAAGACTTCATGGAGAAGGGCGGAGTGGCTGTTCCTGTGCTAAGTGATTCCAAATGGCTCATGGACTTAGCTTTTCTTGTTGATATCACACATGAGCTTTATGTTCTGAACAAGCAGCTACAAGGCCAGGGGCAACTTGTCAGTGCTGCCTATGACCAAGTGAGAGCATTCTGCACAAAACCTGTGTTGTGGAAAGCCCACCTCTCTCAGACAAACCTTTGCCATTTCCCAGCATGCAAGGCACTCATGGATGAAGGCAGACCATTCAGTGGTGAGAAGTATGTTGAAGCCATTTTGAAGCTACAGGAGGAATTTGATCACAGGTTTGCAGATTTCAAGACGCACAGAGCCACATTCCAAATTTTTTCGGACCCCTTCTCCTTTGATGTGCAAGATGCCCCTCCTCTGCTTCAAATGGAGCTCATTGACCTGCAGTGCAACTCTGCACTCAAAGCCAAGTACAAGCTTGGGCAATTTTTGAGAGAGTTGACCCCCAGCTTCCCTGAACTTTCCAAAATGTTCAAAGCGGACCATGTGCCTTTTTGGGAGCACATACTTGTGTGAGAACCTCTTCTCCACCTTGAACTTCAATAAGTCCAAGTACAGGTCCAGACTTACGGATGGGCATCTTCATGCCCTCCTGAGGGTCTCCACTGCTTCCTCCCTCAAGCCAAATGTGGCTCGTCTATGTGAGAAGAAGCGCTGCCAGGTCTCTAGCAGCAAGAAGTAGGCAAGAGAAGCCATTTTCAGAATAGTTCAAGTTCAATGATTCATTCATGTTCATAAAGTTAAAAATTAAAGAACCGTTAAATCAGACATTTGTTTTCTAATTAATTTATTTAATTCATTATTTTGTGTTAGAAATAAAGATATTTGTGAACATTAGAATGATTTATCAGCGCTTTTCTTGTGGAAATCCTGATGCGGCCCAGCCTCACCCAGACTTTGCCTCCAGTGGCTCCCATGTAAATTGAGTTTGAGACCCCTGATCTACGTATTTGACATCAGCTTTATATCAGAATTAGAACTTCAAATTTCATGACTTTGAATTGGACAAATTAATAACTGCCCTGCTAAAACAACTGCGTAACTGCTTAAATAATATATCATGAGCTACACAATCAGAAAACATTGCTCTTGCGCTGATTTCTCATGCTTACTCCTAAAGTCACACTCTGGTTATAGTCTACCTAACATCCTCTCTTTCCTCCCATAATTTTTGGGAAGAAAGACATGGAATGATCTTCATCAGAATGGCAATACATTTTCATATGATTTTTAATAACAATTGTCAGGTTCACCAAATAGACATTTATAATAATTAGGCAATAAAGAGAGAAAAGGCACTCAATTAATATTTTTCTCGAGAGAGAGGAGTGTAGCCTTTATTTGGTCACGGCACATTCGTTCTCCAACGATACTTCTAACACTCCCCATTTTATATGATACAGAGGCATCTGATTACATGTAAAGTTGGCACACAGCATACTTGTTTATATGGTACTATTCGCAAGAATTGCTTATCCATCTTCACATTCTCTGGTAGTGTGTGTAAGCCCAGAGGTCTTGACGTCATCTCCCAGGGGCTCTGCCGTTGAGGTCTCCTTATCAGCTGTTCGCACTCCGCCGTCAAGTTGTCCTCTTGTAGCTGTATCCAAGCTGAAAACACTCTCTTATGCTGCAAATATGTACTATCATGGCAAATGTATAATAACTACTAAAAATGATTCCTACAACAATAATAGTAATAATAAGTATTATTATGATCATTTTCTAGGGAGTCTCGGTGGAAGAGTGGTTAGCAAGTGTGGCGGTTGGCAATGGAATGCCGTGCATACGCCGGAAGAGGGCGATGTTGTATTGAAACCTAACCCAACTTTGTTCTGTTCGATTTATATATTTTGTATTTTGGTTGAAATGGCTACATATTATTTCTAAGTCCACCGGAGCAATAGTATTTATTTATGGATGATTTTCAATCCGTCAGCTATCCAAGTTTATTTAGGGTCGCGAAAGGTTCTTCCGCGAAGGTCATTAATATGCTGCTGTCAGACACGAAGAGACGTGCATATTCATTGGAGACATAAAGTGTTTCCAGCTTTGTCTATCTTTAGCGGCCCAAAGTGGTATGTATGAGTTTGGTTTATGTTTAAATGTGCATAATGTTGCTCCTTTTTGTGGACAAAGCCGGCATAGCACGTCCGCCTCAAAGTTCGACGTCCCGAGTTCAATTCCAGCTTGCTCCGGCCTTCCTGTGTGGAGTTTGCAAATTTTTCCCGAGCCGGTGTGGGTTATTTCCAGGCACTCTGTCTTCCTCCCACATTCCAAACACATGCATGGCAAGTGTACAGTATTGGGCACTCTCACTTGTCCTTCAATGTAATTGGGTGCGTGTATGGTTGTTTTCCCTGAGTGCCCTGAAATTGGCTGGCAGCCAGTGAGGGTGTCCTCCACCTACCATCCAGAGACAACTGGGATAAGCACCAGCAAGCCACGACCCTTGTGAGGATGTCCCTATAGAAAATGAATGGATGGACATTGAGGCGTAATTAACTTTTTGTTAGCGTTTCCTAATTACCTGCACATTAAAAAAAAAAAAAAAAAAAACTGCATAATTTTCTCTCATGCCTTTTGACAAGCATATAACAAATGCATGCCACATGTAAAGCAACAATTTGTAACACTGTTTAATAAAAAAAGGTTATACATGATTACTTTTACATAACCAAGCTGATCCAAATGTTGTTCTACTGAACAAAAAAAATAAAAAAAATGACAGCTACCAACTTGTAGTGTGATATACTGTAGGTGGGAAACTCAACACCATTTTAATTTGTTGCCAAAACCACCAGCATCACCCAAAATGGGTGTAGCCTCTACAGTAAAAAGGGTGACAACGACAAGGCATTTCCAACGAATTTATTTCCATTTTTGTCAAAGGGATTTTACTAAACACTTCATAAACCCAACATTCATTCAAAATGGCTTTGTTGGGCATTTCAAACCAAATTCATTCCTAATTTTTGCTAATCAATTTTTCCAAAATGAGTCTCATAGCTGGTAGACTCTAGAGTGTAGCTTGTGAAACAGAGTGACTCAATGGCATTGTGTTAGTGTGGCAACCGGAGAACATTGAAATCTGTTTTAAACCCTGGGGGAATTTTTTTTTTCAATCTTTTTATTCAAACCTTTCGAAAAACAATGATGTCTGAAATACAGCATGTAACAAAGCCTCATACATGCACATCCGATAAACGAGTAAACATACTTAAAGAGTGCAATACCAGGTATTGCATGAGAAAAAAACATTTGGTAAATAGGCATCTTCAGCAACCATTTTAACACCAAACATTCATTCATTCCACTCCACGCACTCAAACGTAACATGAAACAACCAAAAACACACAGTGTATCAACAAGTACGACCATAGCCAAAGGATTAATGAAGAAAAATAAATAAATAAATAAAATAAAATAAAATAAAAAAGGGGGGGGGGCATCTACTCGCTGTCTGGGCAAGTCACAACATTTTCCAAATAATCGTAGAAGGGTTTCCATGTCTCACTGAAGGAGGAACTTGCGCCAGAGAGTGAAAACCTCATCTTTTCCCACTTGATGTGGGTCAGAACCTTTCGAAGCCAGCTGTTGTGCGTCGGAGGGGGAGCGTGCTTCCACATAAATAAAATTGGGCGCCTCACCAGCAAAGTAGTAAAGGCCAGTACGCGCCGCTTAGCAACTGACAGGTTAGGTACTGAGTGGGGGGGACTACCAAAAAGTGCGGTGCATGGGTCCAAGTGTAGGTTGACTCCGAGTACCACTGATAAAGTACGGAATATTTGATGCCAAAAGCTTGTAAGCGCAAGGCAGGAAAAAAACATATGAGTGTGGTTAGCTGGCGATTGGTCACATCTATTGCAACCATTGCTAACCCCAGGGTAAATTTTGGCAAGCCTCTCATTTGTGTAATGAACCCTGAAAAGAATCTCGCTTTGAATTAGACCATGCCTTGTGCAGACCGAGGAAGAATGTACAAGTTTGCAGATTACTGCCCATTGTTCGGCTAACAACGGCACACCCAGCTCCTCCTCCCATCTCTGTTTTATAAACTCTAATGATTGAGGGCTAGAGGATCCCATTAAATTATAGATTATGGGAATTGCTCGCCTTTGGTCTACGTCTACCGTAAGCACCTGGTCAACCAAGGATTCAGGCGGTTTGTTGGGAAAATTCGAATAGGCAGATCGAACGAAATGCCTGATCTGTAAAAAACAGAAAAAGTGAGATTGGGGGAGCTGAAACCGGGCGGATAACTCCTCAAAGTTGGCAAAGTGGTCATTTATGTAGAGATCCCGGATCTGCACCATGCCCTTGCTTCGCCAGTTGGCAAAGGTAAGGTCAGAACTGGCCGGAGTGAATAGGTGGTTCCGGACAATTGGGGCAAGAGTTGATGGTTCAATCAGGCCATAATTCTTACGAAATTGGGTCCAGCGACCTTGTTCTGAGAGATGACGTTCATTTTCAGTGGCAATTGTGTGGTAAGGAGGGAATGTAGGGGAAGCCTCGAGGTTCTCAACTCAATTTCGGTCCAGGTGGGACGTGTGTTGAGACCTCTGTCCAACCAGCGGATAAGTTTCACTATATTGCATGCCCAGTAGTATTGAATCAAATTAGGTAGCGCGAGACCACCTTGACATTTTGGTAGTTGTAGCAAAGCCTTTTTGAAGCGAGGAGGCTTGGCCGACCACAAAAATGATTAGATCAAACGATCTAGCTGACAGAAAAAACGTTTTCTTATAAAGACGGGGATGTGTTGAAACAGATAAAGAAACTTAGGGAGCACCACCATTTTGACAAGGTTGACCCTGCCCGACAAAGAGAGAGGAAGAGCCGACCAGCGGGCCAAGTCCTGCTTGCATTTCTCCACTAAAGGACGGAAATTCGCCTCAAACAGGTTATTAAAGGCTGGGGTGATGAACACGCCTAAATAACGAAACCCACGTGGTGTAATCTTGAACAGGAGGGCAGCTAAAGATGTCTTAGACAGATGGTTGAGCGGAAGCAGTTCGCTTTTACTATAAATCAGTTTGTAACTTGAAAATTTGCCAAATTGAGTCAATATGTCTATAACAATGGGGACCGATGTAGAGGGGTTTGACAGATAAAGCAGCAAATCGTCAGCGTAAAGCGACAGCTTATGGGTGATGCCGCATCTTGAGATACTCTTGATCCTTTCCTCGGATCGAAGCCAAATGGCCAATGGTTCTACAGCCAAGGCAAATGGGAGGGGGGAAAGAGGGCAACCCTGCCTGTTACCCCGATGCAGAGTGAAGGTGGTGTGATGATACATGCGGTTGGGGACTCATAAAGCAGCCTGATCCATGAAATGAACTCTGTGCCAAAGCAAAATTTTTCCAGAACATAAAACAGGTACTGCCACTCAACCCAGTCAAACGCCGCATCCAAGGAGACCACTACCTCGGGCAGGCCAGATCCGGTGGAGCCGACGATATTAAGAAGCCGTCTTGTATTGTACGAAGAACTCCGTCCAGTCATAAAAACCTGTCTGATCAGCTGAGATCAGCATGGGCAATGTTTGTTGTAATCTCATCGCCGGAACTTTGGCCAGGATCTTTTGGTCAACATTTAAAAGACTAATGGGTCTATAGCTACCGCATTCTAGGGGGTCTTTATCTTTCTTCAAAAGAAGAGAGCTATTAGCCTTGCAGAGAGTTGAAGGAAGTCTACCGGTAGAAAAAGCCTCATTATACGTATTCACCAGATGTGGAGCCACAGAATCCACAAAAGTCTTAAAGAACCTGGGGATTTACCTGTCTACAGCTGCCTAATGGCTTCACGCACCTCCATCAGCGTGATAGGAGCACCTATCCTTCCAGCCAAATCAGCTTCGACTTTTGGGTAAGCAAGCTTTTCTAGAGGGTTGTGGTCCACCCAGACTCCCGGTACGCACTCTGATTTATAAAGGTCTGAGTAGAAACCTAAGAAAATGTCATTAATCAATTTAGGGTCTGAAGTGACTACTCCGGAAGTTGACCTTAGCCTCGGTATTAACCTAGAAAGCGCAGTAGTTCGGGCTTGATGAGCAAGAAGTCTTCCAGCTTTGTCTCCCATCTCAAAGTAACGTTGCCTGGTCCTCAACAACTTTGCCTCCACCTTCACTGTTGTTAGTGTCATATTCAGCCTGCAGTTTAAAACGTTCATCATAAAGAGCACGAGAGGGGTCAGCGGCATGTTGTCTGTCAATCTGCAAAATGCGCTCTGAGAGCCAAGCTAGTCTGCCTGTTTCTACCTTCTTCCTCTGAGATGAGAACGAGATAGCTTGCTCCCGCAAATATGCTTTGAATGACTCCCATTGTACGCCTCTAGTGATGTCCGCCGTGTCATTTATTTGAAAAAGAGTAGTGATTTCATTCTGGTAAAAAAGCTTAAAATCCTTAGCTTAAAAAGCTTAAAAAATAATTAAAAAATTATAAAACTTCCATTGAATGGTCGGAACTATGGAATTTGGAAAGTTCAAGTCCACGGAGGTAGGGGCGTGCTGTGATATACACTGGTGTTCACCCAATCCAGTAACCTGGTGTCCAAGAGGAAGAACTCAATCGTGAGTAACTAAAGTGAACATAGGAAAAAAAAAAAAGAAAAAACCTTATCGGTTAGGTGAAGAAACCTCCAGGGGTCACTGAGACCAATTTGGTTCCCTATAGTCTTCAACGTTTTGGCAGAGTTAGACAAGCCAACGGGTCTGGAAGAAGACCTGTCTAAAATGGGATCCTGAATAAGGTTGAAGTCACCGCCCACAATCGGATAGTACTGATCTATGTCCGGGAAGGAGGAGAAAAGTCGAGTAATAAATCGATTGTCATCCCACACAGGAGCATAGACACTTACCAGGAGTACTGAGATATCAAACAACTTACCCAAAACGGCGACATAGCACCCGTTTGGGTCAGCAACCGTATTCGTTTGTTCAAACGGTACGTTCTTACCAATGACGATCACTGCACCTCTAGCTCTCGCAGAAAATGTCGAGTGGAAAACGTGACCCATCCAGGGCCGTTTGAGGCGGGAGACCTCTGAGCTCTTCAAATGAGTCTTCTGGAGGAAACAAATATCCCCATTAAGCTGTTTCAAATGAGAAAGCACCTTTTCTCTTTTGGTAGTCCCATTGATCCCCCTAACATTCCATGACACCACTCTACATCCTCGACCGCGCAAAGTACAAATATGAGACATTTCTCACCCTTCACAACAAGAACTGTTGCGAACAAGATGCCCTCGGGGGGGAGGGGGGGGGGGGGGGGTTTACACACACACACACCACAAACAGTGAAATTCAAACTCTCACACACATATCTAACATACATGCACTAGTATAGCTTCCATTTTCTATTCAGTCTCATCACTATCCTTGCCACTAGTTGCCCCCGCACGGAGACAAAGAAAAAAAGAGAAAGGGAAAAATAAAAATAAAAAAAAGGACTAGCATTCAGAATATAGAGGACAAGACACACCAAATTCGAAACCCCTTCTTGGTAGTCATGTTAAGAAAACAAAGTAACGTAGTACTCAAAAGAAAAAAAAATGGTCACACCAAAAAACAGAAACAATGACTTCTGTAGGACCAATAATTCAACTGCTTAAGTCTCGACAGGGCAAACAAAAATTTGACACATAGCGCGGCCGATCCAACCAAGAACACTAACAACAAAAATAAAGTTGACAGCAGTGATCACGAGCGATCATAAACGCGGATGTAAACACTTGTAAATAAGTAATCCTACTGATTGTTTAATCGTTGTTCTTTTGTCCAACTATGATAAAACAGCCAACAGCAGGACTTGATGGTACCCGAAAATAGACATTGCAATCTTTGAAATAACTTTGCTTGGAGGCCGAAGCCAACCGCAGGTAACCTCCGAGCAAAATGACCTAAGCCGAGAAGTATGAAAATTGGGATACAAAAGGATGTCTTAAGCTTGGCTCACGTTCACAAAGGCAGTGGCCTCGGCTACTGTAGAAAAACGTTTTTTATCACCGTCTTTTTTTGTGATTTGGAGCCTTGCTGGGTAGAGCAGCGCTGGTCGGAGACCCATGTTGTATAGCTTCGCCATAACTTCGCGGTAGGCCATGCGTTGCTCCAGGACGTCGGCCGAATAGTTCTCGTAGATGTGGATCAGCGAATCGCGAAATTTCAGTTCATTCTTATGTCTGCGAGTCTCCCGAATGATCAACTCCTTCGTCTGATGTTGGTGAAAACACGCAATCACCAGCCTGGGTTTGTCTCGGAGTGAAGGCTTGGGACGAGGCTGTGGTGGGCCCGATCCAGCTCGGGCGGAGCTGGCAACAGTTGCTCGCCGAATATCTCCACCAGAGCCTCTGAAAAAAAAGATGTAGGCCGAGGGCCCTCCATTGACTCCAGGACGCCAATAATTCGCAGGTTGTTTCGCTGGCTTCGCACCTCCAAGTCCGCATTTTTCGCCTTTAGTTTAGCATACGCATCCGTTAGCATGGAACACATGGCCTCCAAGCCATGAATGCGTTCATCCGACAAGTTGAGCCCGGACTCCAGGGAAACAAGTCGTTCGCCGTAGCCAGCAACTACCGACTGCAGAGAGTCCAGCTTGGTCTCTATAGCAGTGAACACCGTCTTGAATTCCGCCGACATCGCCGCTGTTATAGATTTCCTGTGTTCCTCCAACATACTGGTAAGAGCTTGCATGCTAACTTGGTTAGCCGCGGCAGAAGTGTCCTCTTTCCTTGTGTCTTTATCTTTCGCGAGTCGAGTTCCAGACGCCATGAAGTATATCCAGGAATGTACGGTCACAGATCTTCGAATATGTAAATGAATGCAAGTCGTAAAAAGGTGTCTTATGTCAGGTTAGTGAGGGAGCAACCTGTCCACGCATCTACTCCATTCGCCTCTCCACCGGAAGTCACCCTGGGGGTAATTTTGACCCGACTTGGGCTTTTGATTATGATGAATTATATAAAAGGAAAAGCATACAAAAAAAACAAAACACTGCATAGGAGGCTAAAATATTGCATGGATTGTCATAACATGTTGACTTTCAATATGCCACGCTGCCGTCCCTTCTAAATGCTTGAAAACGGGAGGTAGAAAGGTAAACTCTATAAGTATTGAATTCAGCCCATGTCGGGCTCATTTACAGTCATTCAAAATTGGAAATGTTGGATTGGACATGTTGAAAATCCGATGTTTCATCATGCATTTCCCCCGATTTTTGCATCAATCCTTTCAACGGCAACTCACGAACAGGGCGCAATAGAAATTTTTGTGTAGACACCCGGAAACCAGGTGGCGCTAGCGGCCAAGCCTTTCAACGACTCAAAAAAAAATTACATTTATGGATAGGGCTTGATGCCACTAAACATTTTGAGGTTGAAAGTAAATATACATTTTTAATTGGCTAAAGCCTTCACACGTTACTCCTCTTTTTCATTCCGCCAGTTACAATTTCATATTATTCCAATTAATCGTGTGACAACTGCTTCCGTTTTTCTCATTCCAAATATTTATAGATTTCCCACAATTCCCTGTTTTCCACTCCTAAACTCTCATTGACTTCATATTGGGTGATTTTACATTTCATATTTACAGCTTTCACATTTCTTATTTTCAATATTCAGCTCATTCATCTCACTTTAGGGATCATTCCCATCATTCCAGTAATTCATACATTCCAATATTTTCCCATAATTCTATATTTTTCACCCTTTAATATTTCACAATTCATTTTCAATGGGAGGATTCCCCATTCATTCCCAGAGATTCAACATTTCACATTTTGAGCTTTCCCATTTTACACTAAGAATGTTTAACCCTTTCATTTCACCTCATGGACCATTCCCATCATTCAAATTTCATACATTTAATATTTCCCATAATTCCATAGTTTCACTTTTCAGTATTCTAATTTTCATATCCAATGGGAGATTTAACATTTTACATTTGAGCTTTCCTATTGCACATTGACAATATTTAACTCATTCGCCTTAGGGACCATTTCCATCGTTCCAATAATTCATAAATATTAATATTTTCCCATAATCCCATATTTTTCACCCGTAATAATTCATAATTCATTCCCAATGGCATTTTTAACATTTCACATTTGAAGCTTCCCATTTCACATCTTGTCAGAGTAATCTCTAAAAGAAGACTAAGACAAGCCCAGCTGCTAAGCAGCAAAATAGTAACTCAGACCAACCAAGATTGACTTTTCTCTGCCAGCAAAGGGGAGGCTTGACGTACACTCATGCTTGCCAACAGCGTTGAAGCTCAAGCGTCCCTGCCTGCTTTTTATTCATTCAGCAAAGCATTGCACCTTACAAGACATAACAAAAAGAGCCAGCCAGGCACCACCAACAGCTGGGCGAAGGTCCCAGCTCACACTTTCCTGTGACAACAGCTTTATCTAAGGATTGGGGCGAGATGAACTAGGAATGCAAAGATGGATAGCAATACACACTATTCTAGACAAGAAATAAACACATAATGATAACAACCTAATATATGATTCCTTTCACACAAATACATCATTCAAATAATTTCTTTCACATTTTCATCATTACTAATATTCATACATTCCAATAATTCATAACTATTTTTATATTACCCATTATTCCTCATTCATTCCAACTGTTCTTACCAAAACTTTAGAACCTTTCTTCTTCGCCATTACTCATCCGATTTAGACCATTCACACTTCAATCGATTCCCCCGATTCCTGCCATTCCATGGGTGTACCCATTTTCCTCGTCCCACAATTCAAAATTGTCCAACAATTCCACGTTTTTCAGTTTTTCCCCTGTATCTTCTACAATCTACATTATTTGGCTTATTCAAAAGGTTCCAACTTTGTAATATTCAGAATACTTCAGATTCAAGCCATTCAAACATTCCACATCATTGCACTATTCAATGCCTCTCCTTTCAGCGTTTTTGCCTTCACACGCAATTTCTTCAGTAATTGCACATTTTCTAGTTGACGATGTTAGGGCCCTTTCAAAGTCAGCCCAAGATGGGTGTAATTAGGCCACGCTAGTGTAAAAACCCCAAACACCCAGGGGTTAATAAATTTTACAAGCGTGAGAAAGGCGGAAGTTTTTGTCGTGCAGACATGTGGAGAACATTGCCATCTAACGGCGAGAAAGCACAGCTGCGGTCTTTTTAAGTGTAATGGAAAAGCTGGAGCTGAGACCGAGAGAGACAGAGGGAGAGAAAGAGAAAGAGGGAGAGAAAGAGAGGGGAAGAGAGAGAGAGAGAGAGAGAACGAAATCCGAAACATTTCAATTCTCGCTTTGACCTGTTTTTCCACTGTTTTTTTTTCTTCGCCACACGATTGCTTCCCAAGGCTGAAATAGGTTAATTTAGTCATCTGTGGATACCTGCTATCACCATGCCCAGTGTTTCTTTCTAGTAGCAGCAGTAGCAGCGGCGGCGTCAGGGCTGTATTTCAGCGGGGCACTACACAATTTGTATCGTACAGTTGTCTCTGTGTGGAGAGCACCGTCACTATAGCTAGTTACTGGTGGCTTTAGATGAATAAGCAAGTCTACAGCATGCTCTCCGTGTTCATCTCTTGGTTCTGGATTACGTTTGACCTTCATTTATGTTCTTTAGCGAAGCTTGGGGAAGCACAGACTGCAAAGGAAGGTAAGTTCTTTAAGTTCTTACTTTATACAGTGTTATTTTGTTTCCAATATTCCAAGGTTCTAGATCAGAGGTAGGTAACTCCGGTCCTCAATATTCGTTATCCTGTATGGTTTTGATGTTTCTAATCTACAACACACCTGATTCATATAATCAACTAAAGCCTGCTTACGATCCTCATCATTTGAACCGTGTGTGTTTTAGAAGGGAGACATCCATCAGATGCAGGATAGCGGCCCTCGAGGACCGGAGTTGCCTACCCCTGTTCTCTACAGAGCAAGGGAAAATCGGTGTACGCCGTGAGCATATTGTTTTTTTTTTTTTTCGTGTACGGATGGTAAACGCAGCTGTTTATTATAGTCACACATAATAATGGTGGGTGGTAAGAGAACTTCTGATTCAGGACATCTGCTGGCGATTTCCGTTATCCCATAATTTAACAACAAATCAACGCGCTATTCAAATAATCGCTAACGTTAATTAATTTGATACAAGCAAATCTATGGCTCTTGGGTGCTGTACTTGAGTGGTTCATTTGGGTGGGTTTTCCTCCAGAAATCTGTTTTATACGGCACATCGATACTAAGGCATTAAGAAGGCCGTAAATTGATAGTAATAATAATAATAATAATAACAAACACATTCAAAATCTAATCTAAACCTAATTTACTGTATCTACCTTTGCTGTTTTGTGAAAAAAGTCCAGCACAAATACATTTGTTTATGCATCTGTTACTTGAAAACATTTTTTTGTGCTCAGTTATCAAGTTTTCCATAACTGCCGTATTAAATAGGGTACTGTCAAAAGAGAGTTCTGTATAACGTCAAATTTTGAGTTAGGCTTACCTACTGCAGTAGCATCTTGAGTGAAACGTAACTCTTGCCTTTTGGTCCTATTAGTCGTCCTGTTGGATTCCAAATCACAGCAGACAGAACTGGAATGGATCTCTTATCCTCCCAATGGGGTAAGTGTGCAGAATCTCCACCTTGTAACAAAATGATAATAGCACCATATAACAAACTAGAATTAATTAAATTGAATGAGCATTTTTTTTACAGTGTGTACATACTTTCTGATATTTTTGTTTTATTTACAGTAAGGTTCGTTTTATGCAAAATATGTGCATTGGCTCTTCACATTGGAAAACACTGATATTATATTTGTTCTTAAACTTGATAATTTTATTAGCTGATGCATATAAACTTAAGCTGTGTCTTTATCTACATATCAACATTTGACACTGCAGAAATTTGCCTGTCTAGTGGCACATTACGAAGTTTGGAGACATTGTTAACCTGCAAAAAAGTAGAGAAAAGTAGAGAACCTTAAAGGAAGACAAACTCAAATTGACATGAAGAATCATCCGGAATTGCAGTGTAAAATATATGATGACATATCATGTGCCTGAATCTGAATCTGAAAGAAATTGGGCATGTTCCGGATTCTCCCCCACACTAGAATGGTTCGACCCAACTTGTCATTTTTCACCTCTCATCACCTGTCAAGTTTAATGAATTATTTTTGTGAAAACATCTCCACTATGACCCCAAAAGAAGGACACTTCAAGTTGAACATTTTTCTGTGGACAAATATGTATAATTATTTGAGAACAGGTATGTGTTATGACCCTGTTGATCATTTGCTGATTTGTGTATGTGTTGTTTTGCTGTGTTCACTCTCTCTTTGGTTTGTGCAGTGTGTCTATGCTTTTTTTTTTTTTTTTTTTTTTTTTGAGTGAGTCAATTAAGAACAAGTGGTGTCTCTGCATTGGCTGGCTCATCTGATTGCTGGCCTATTTAAGCAGCCCACCAACAGCACTGCCAGGGAAGGCCGGTTCTTCAGAGACCCTGTGTTAGTAGAGTGAAGTAGTATCCTGATCATTTGCAATTGGTACATATTGTAAATATTTGTAAATAGAGCAGTAAGTAGGAGGGAGAAGCCATTTTCTGTTAATCCTATTTCTTCTATTTTTGTATTATGTAGTTAGCTTAGCGAATGGTTATTTGTTTCCTTTTCATTTTGACTAGGAAGGTAGGGTTACTTTAGTGACGATATTTTTGTTTGTTTTGTTGGCACCCGTCTCCTTCTGAAGGAAATAAAAACTGCCCTTTTTGTTTGAATTTGACTCACTAGTGTCATAGTGGCCTTTTCTGCTGGTGAGAAGATGGGGGAGCACACAGACAAATAATTTTTCCTAGGTTTTCCTTGACTGGGGCATAATATCTGACATTTTATGTTTATTGGGATACATATTTATTAATAATTGAGTCCATGATTTATTTTTGAAGCGATTTCTACTGTAAAACAGGACGCTTCATGTTTAATGTTTTTCTGTGGACAAATATTTCTTTATAATTATTTATTTTTGAGAACAGGTCTGGCTCTTCATATTTTTTTGGACAAATGTTTATGAATAATTAAGTAAATTATTTATTTTTGTGAAGAGATCTCTATTGTAATCCCAAAACAGGATGATTTATGTTTGTTTTTCTGTGGACAAATATTTCTTTATAATTATTTCTTTTTGAGAACAGGTCTGACTTTTCTTCTTTTTTTTTGGACAAATATTTATGAATAATTAAGTTAATTATTTATTTTTGTGAAGAGATCACTACTGTAATCCCAAAACAAGATGATTTATGTTTAATGTTTTTCTGTGGACAAATATTTGCTTATAATTATTTGTTTTTGAGAACAGGTCTTGACGCTTCATTTTGATTACTTCTTGTGGACAAATATTAATTAATAATAAAGTTAATGATTTATTTTTGTAAACAGATCTCTATTGTAACCCCGAAACAGGATGCTTTGTTTAATATTTTTCTGTGGACAAATATGTATTTATATTAAATTAAAGGTTTTCTTTTTGATAACACATTGCTTCTATGATCCAAAAGAGAACACTTTAGGTTGATTATTTTTCGTGGACCAATATAAATGAGGTTTGAAAGGGTCTAAAGTTTATTAAATCAAACACTGATGCCATGTTTTGAGTCCTTTTTTAAAAAATTTTTTTGAACTCCAAAATTCTTTGCACGGGTTAACTGATACGTGGCTGAAAATATATCTCATAAGGGTACATCACTGAAAAAAAAGTTTGAGAACCACCAAGTGCATCAAAGTGTCTGAAACTAAAAAAATAAAGAAAGAAAATAATGATAAAAATTCAAATTTTATTGGAATTACTCTTCTCGTGACAAAAACAAAGCGTTTCCCCTGCGGTCATCCGCACTCGCTGTGGCATAACCTGGCGTCCCCGCCCCAGGGGGGCCCGCCCCACTATTTGAGAAGCACTGTTCTAGGTTCAGATGTACAACCAAGTTTAAAAGATTTTCAAATTTCAAACAAAACAATCAACCAGAAAGAGAAAAGAATATCTTTGATCATATTCCCATAAACCACAGAACACACACACAAAAGACAAAACTATGACAGCAATGTAAGTCATGGGACAATATCAAAATCTTATGGTATGATAATCTTACTGCTCGTTACTGCTGAATGTTACTGCTCCAGGTGCCCTCACTAGCACAGGGGACCACGCAACCCTTGACCTGTAACTTTATTTATTTATTTTGAATGTTTGTGAGTAGACATGGGACGATATCACAATCTGACGTTATAAAATAACCTTGAGTTAACTTCTATCTTGCATTTCCCTTTTTTTGTCCAGAATTATTGTCACATATGTACTGTATAGCATGAAACAACAGTGAAATTCTTACTCTGGCCAAGAGCCAGTCAGAGAAATAATGCAAATTTGCTCTGCACCCATTGGTTATTTGAAAGAGTGACCGGCCTTGCAGTGTAAACACATCCCAGAATGCTCTTAAAAGCAAGCAATTTCTTTATGTAGAACATATTTAAAAAGCAAAATAACACAAAAAAAATCTTAACATTAATTCTAAACATTAGTTTTAACTTTTGGTTGGCGAGCTTGTGTACAGTATGAGTTTTGGTTGAAACCAGGGCTGAAATTGGAGCAACTACAACTTCAAAACCTTTGAGTCAGCTGTGTTATAGCTGTGAATGACAAGTAGTGAACTGAATGAACCCAGTTTATTCACTCAGCTGAACATATTGCACTGCTTAGTGGTGCTGTAAAGTGACTATTATCACATTGACTGCAGGCTGATTACAGATTGTACAATACAAATGCACCAATATAGTAGATAAACGTGCAACTCATTTGAATTATATTTCAGTAAGCAAAAAGGGTGAGGCGGGCTGACGGACATTTGACAAATGTCTGATGTATTGTCTATCTGACGATCACAACCACGGATGACAATTGCAATCATGAAATTTCAAATTTGTTGTATTTTGTTCCCTGTCATTCGTCGGTTCGCCAGCAAAATGGGTATCTGTCAGCGACTGACTGACGGACAGCCCGTCAGTGCTGACTTCTAATCACTTATAAAAAAAGAATGAAAAAGGACTATGATGTATCATTAGTTGTCAATGAATTGTCGTACTTGTCATGTGTTGTAGTGGGAAGAGATCAGCGGCTTGGATGAGAGCTACACACCCATTCGCACATACCAGGTTTGCAAAGCTATGGAGCCCAATCAGAACAACTGGCTTCGGACTAACTGGATTGAAAAAGGAAATGCCCAGAGAATTTTTGTGGAACTGAAGTTCACCTTGAGGGATTGTAACAGTTTACCTGGTATGGTAGGAAGTTGCAAGGAGACATTCAACTTGTATTACCAGGAAACCGATATTGAGGTGGGTAGGAGTATGCAAGAGAATCAGTATGTTAAAATTGACACAGTTGCGGCAGATGAAAGCTTCACTCAGGGTGACCTCGGTGAGAGGAAGATGAAGCTCAACACTGAAGTGCGCATAATTGGCCCCCTGTCCCGGCAGGGATTTTACCTGGCCTTTCAAGATGTTGGCGCATGCATAGCTCTGGTCTCTGTTAAAGTTTATTACAAGCAGTGTTGGTCCATCATCGAGAACCTGGCCATATTCCCGGACACTGTAACAGGATCGGAGTTCTCTTCCCTAGTGGAGGTCGAGGGACTATGTGTAAATGATGCAGAGGAGGAGCCTGACATCCCTCCCAAAATGCACTGCAGCGCTGAAGGGGAATGGCTTGTACCCATTGGGAAATGCATATGCAAAGCAGGATTTCATCAGAAAGGAGACGCATGTGAACGTGAGTTGCTTTAATTTTCTTTTCATAATCGGGACGAAATGCATCATTTAGACAGCAGACAGTTCATAAAAGCCACCTCTCTCTAGTGTGTTGTTTACTGTTCAGGATGTCTTTCAAACTGATTACAAAGACTGTGATATCCCATCTCAGCTGGCCCAATATTGTGGTTGTAAATGTTTTCACAGTTTTAATGAGCATATTAATCATATTAATTCAAAATCCTCATGAAATCAATGAGACCCTGAACCTCAGTTGATGGATAAAAAGGATAATGAAGAAGTTATTGGCTGTAATTTCAGTCTTAGTAAAATGGTTGGGTGGATGGATGTCTGCCAACACCAATCTGTAGGTTATCATGAGCTGTGACCAATATTCAAAAGGAACATTTCCAAGGACAAATAATTTGACACCTCAGTTCAGTATGTATAAGATTGTGGCAATTACCAGTTTCATTTTGTATTAAATTTTCAATTGTCTTTCTACTAGTACTGCTATGATTATAACAAGCAGCAAATACAGTTGTAGACCATGGATGGAAAAATCTCTGTTTCTTTCCAATAGAGCTTTTATATGTAGGACAAAATCTAATCGTATTTGAATATCAAATCTATTAATTGAATCTAAAAGTTTATTACATTTAAAAAGAAACTGATGAAGCTTTCTCTTAATTTTCTAGTGGATGTCAACATTACTGTGACTATAAAAATTAATTTATTTTAGTAAAGCCCCTTATTATATACCATTCACTGTGTTGTGTGATTATGTTGCACTAATGCACACAAACAGTATTTTAAAGTGTTGTTGAGAATTATAACAAAACATTGTGAAATCAATCACCATCAGAAAAATAATCATTTACTCACCACAGAATAAAAATACGTAGATATCTGGATGCAATCCACCTGTTCTGGTTTACATGCTGCCACCATCCATCTTAACTGTCAGGGAATTGAAAAGAGGTTAGTTGAAAACTGGTGTTTGACTGCAACAGCCAGTGTGCATGGAAACCAAGCGGCATCCCAGCAAAAAAAAAAAAAAAAAAAAAGTGCAATTTGCATTTGAAAAAAACAAAACAACCCACCCCCAGCAAAATAGCCAGAAGGCCCTAATTCATCTTGATACCTTCCTGGCGGATCAGATGTAGATCTAATTCACCAAATAGAGGGCAATTTCAATTGTCAAACAGGCGGAATTCTGGGAGATCTTTAAAGTGTACCTCCAGAGCTTGGAAGGAAAAACGGCATTGAATTATATTTTGGTTGCTCTGGCTGGTTACACAGGATTCCAGTGTATGAATACTATAAATGTGCAATGCAAATTGAATGAGTGACTCAATAATAAGCGGAAAAACTAAGACAAGATCTACTTTTGTGTGCCTAAACCTATTAATTCAGAATGTATATTCTTCACAGAATAGTGGCTGCATAGCATGGGTATAGAACACTTGGTGAAAACTTACCAACAGTGTAAAATGACCCAGGCAGGCTAGACACATTTACTGGCCACTAACTAATAGGGATGGAAGGAGATTTTTATATTTTTGGTAGCTTGTTGGGGCAGAATGGGGAGAATGCGCTGTCAATATACTTCATTATAGTAATACAGTCAAATTTTGCAAAAAGGACAGTCAATGCTTCAAAATAAACTCGACCACAACCAGTAATTTATAAGATGAACAGCGTTGATATGCTTTTGTTTTGGAAATCATGCCAGGAACATGATCGACAATGATTGACATTCTTTTTTTTTGGCTGACTTTTTTTCCGATGTAGTGCGATGTCATCAAAATATGAAATGTTATTTAATAATCTTATCTCCATCCCTAAAATTTTTTTTCTATAAGACCCTTGTGAGGATAAGCGGCTATAGAAATTGGATGGATGGATATTTTGTTTTTGTCCTGTAGAAGTTAAAATAACGAGCCTGAGATTTACAGGCATTTTTACCCACGAGTGATTATGCACATACATTTCTGGAAATTAAGGAGCATGTGATAACATATAAGCTTCATATGCTGAAGGTAAACATTTTGTTTGGAAGACAAACATAGCAGTTACTCCTACATTTTTTAAATGGACACTTCAGCCGGTTTGGCCCAATTTTCCCTAACAAGGCTAATTAATGTTTTCTTGTTTTTGTTTGTTTTAAATCAGGAAATATGATTTTAGATTGCATTTCAGTTAGCCACTTCATGGCACTCTAATGAGAGAAATGAGGACATGAGCAGTGCATCCAATTTTGAAATGACACTCTGTTTTTGTTGATAAACAATATGCACACAACAATGTATTCTGAGCGACTTTTGTAAGCCTAACAGTTTGATGGTCATTATATACAGTACAGTGGACCTCCAGTTTAAGATGTCCCTGCCTTATGTTTTTTTTCACCTCACGACGTGGCCTACAATGTTTTTTTGTCCCCTCTTTACCCAATTTCTTTCGCCTTAAAACACATCCAACATGGCAGTCAGTATGCACGACACATCCATCATGGAGGTCAGTGTGTGCTCATACGTCTATACACATGTCACCGCTTACATCACTAGAATGCTGGTCTGCTATTGGTCGGCGTCACGACTCCCTAAGATACTGGTCTACTGTTGGTGGGCGTCAAGGGTGCATGAAGATGCTTGTCTGCTATTGGTCGGTGCACAGGGTCACAAAGATGGCTGCCTTAAGACTTGATCTTGTGTGAGAGTGCTTTCAAATATTGTATTTATTATGCATTTTAGTGCTTAATTCAAACTTGAATTGGTTTTCATGGGTCCCTGACTGTTAGTGATGTCAAATAGAGAAGTAAGAAGAGGATATTTGGGGGCGCTACTTCGCGGATTTTCAGCTATCGTGGCTGGTTCTGGAACCGCTTTACCGCAATAAACGAGGGTTATTATATATATATGTGTGTGTGTGTATGTGTATATATATATATATATATATATATATATATATATATATATATATATATACACACACAATGTGTGTGTGTGTATATATTACGAGGGAATATGGGCATAACCACTCAAAGGTAAATAAATCCTTCACATATTTTTTTATTTATGACGTTGTTTAATTGTATACATGAATATTATACATACGTAGCACTTAGTATATATACTATGTTGGTCCCAATTTTATATGTGCATATACAATTTTGATGTTTTTACCTGGGATTTTACATGCATTAGCTAATTAATATAGGTTTGGATTGCCCGCCATACGGCGAATTCGCATTATGATCCCAACCGCGGAACGGATTAATCTCGTTAACCGGGGGCCCACTGTATTAGATTTCGATTTATAAGAGTCAGCCTGACTTACGCCTTCTCCTAAGTCAACCTCTAGGAATTACACTCGCACCACTGATAATGCCTCCACACGGGTCACGCTCAACGGTAGTCAGCCCCATCGCTGGGAATCCAATGCTGCCTATTTTTCAAAATTCTTCTGTGCATCCATCCTTACTGGGGTTGCACGCAGACATGCTGGATTTTTCAATGATCAACTTCAAAATTTCAGAAAGAATTCTTCTTGTCACACAGCTTGCTTTTCAGACATGGATTCACTCAAGTAATAACTTATTGAGTGTGTGCCACTCCACGATGCTAAGAGCCACCATTTGCTTAAAACATGGGGCTGATGAGCGCCATCTCCTCTGTAAGAAGACAACTGAATTGCTGACCTTGGCTGTATCAGCACTTGAAGGTCAGGGCAACACAACTGTAGCCATTGTTGGTTAGTCAGTTAGCTGTGCAAGATAGTTAATGTTGGGAAGTATTAACTCTTTATAGGCCAAAAATGTGTCTGTCTTTAGTAAAAACTAGGAAAAAGTTCCTAAAAGGTTGAAAACTATGACCAATCGCCACCGAAACTCACGTAGATTTCTACAAGTGGACAAGAATTGGAATGTGTATATGAAATCGCTCACCCTTTTTGGTGACAACAAGTCAGTTGAATCAGTGATCCCCAACCTTTTGATCACCACGGACCAGTCAACGCCTTGGCGGGGGTTGCTGGTTGCTACGGTTCAACAGCTGTTAAGTGAAGCAAACGCTGCACATACCAGTTGTCCCAAGTTCTCGCTTCCGCCTTTCTACAAGCCAGGTGAGTGCTCTTGCTTGGCTCTGTTTTGTATTGAAAGCTCAGCTGGCCGTGTTGGATCGCTCCTGGTGACCGCAAAGCGGCCGCCATGATTCATTCCTGCCCCCTGCGTGAGCCGTTGAATGTTCCCAAAGTTGATTGGCTGTCGCAACGCGAAACGCGGAAAAAGTAAAAAAAAAAAAAACTTCAAGCGAAAGGCGAAATTTCCCTTCTCGTGACCACACGCGGCCATTCGCGTCGCTCCTTTCGAGTCCATCGCGTCGCCCCATTCGAGTCCATCGCGTCGCCCCATTCGAGTCCATCGCGTCGCCCCATTCGAGTCCATCGCGTCGCCCGACATGCATTCGTGCCCAGTCACGCAAACTCCATTGACGACAATACAAAACACTCCGCTTTTTCGCCTCGTTCGCATTCGGTGTGCTCGTACCATTAAACTAAATCATCTCCTAAACATTATTTTGGGTGCAGCCCAGTACCAGTTGATACACGGACCGGTACCGGTCCGTGGACCGGGGGTTGGGGACCACTGAGTTGAATTATATTTCAGTAAGCAAAAGGGGGCAAGGTGGGTTGTCACTAAAGGCTTCTGGCTCGTGACAATGTTTGGCTGATGTATTGATTAATATGTCTACTCCTGGTTTTTGGGCGTATCTGAGTTCTAAGTTTTCATTGAGATGGAATTTTATACAAACATTTTTTTATGCGTGGACCTAGTACATGTGCCAATGTTCAACACAATCAAGTGTCCCCTTTAAGGCAATTCTAACTTAGAATAATGATGATGACACAGAATCTGAAGAAGTCTGACCATCCATATTCAAGTGAAATTGACTCACACAACTGTATTGTTGATGTTTTTGTCTAACCCATGATACACCAAGTTGGTGTATTGGCTTTCTGGATCAATGACATATGGCTAATAATAGTGGACAAGTGGTGCTGACCGAACTCTTTAAGAATTGTATGCCACTGGAAAAGGACTAGCTGGAAATGACCAAAATGTAATATCTCGATACTCGATACTCGTAGCTTGATAACATGAAATGTGGGTGAGCTGCTGTTTTGGTCAGGGTAGCGAACAGTGGAAACTGGGCTTTTTAATCTTTTTCAAAAACTCAATGCCTGTTGAATTAGAATTTTTAACACATTTTAAAACTGTATGTAATGGTCAAAGTTTCTTAATTCATAGGAGTTTTACTTTCAAATGCAACATCAGTTTTGTGTGAAATTATTTTTGCCCAATAGGCAAGGTGTTCTAGAAAGGATTTGTTTTATTATATATTTTCCAAATGACAGATATCCCTCATGGCAATAGATCTTTTCCTTAAATTAACAAGTGCTTTACGATAGATAAAGTTGTACTTTGTATAACCTGTTAAATATATGCATCCCCATTGCTTTCAGCTATTTTTTTTAATGTTTTTTTTTTTTTTTTTGCATGTCACACTATATCTTGTGATCTACCAATTTTACCTATGTGATCAAGAGGTCAACCAACATCGACAGATTGAGCCTGGTTGAGATAATAATTAGTATTTTTCAAAGTCGGAGAAACGTGCTTTGAAGGCACCAGTACAACTGCCAGTAGCAAGTAGGTCTACTCATTTCATGCATCCTGCGTGAGTCACTGCAGGCTAAAGCCTCAAACCTAAGAATGGATTCATGTGTTTCTTTTAATAATAAACCATTAGCTCACAGTGCAAACTTGTATGTTGAACTTTTTCTTTCATTTAGATGTACTACATGAATAACCTTTTTTGTATTAAGTTCCAATGTCATTGTTCTGAGTTTTTTTTTTCCTTTGACCTTATCAACAGCATGTGCTCATGGTTACTACAAAATTTCTTCCCGGGACGTACTGTGCTCTCGCTGCCCAATGCACAGCTTTACTGACCGTGAGGGCTCCCAACGCTGTGAATGTGGTGATGGCTATTACCGAGCTTCCTCTGACCCTCCTTCTATGGGCTGTACAAGTAAGTCTGCCCTGGTGCAATTTTATATATCAGAATCAGAATTACCTTTATTGTCACTGTATTACTACAATGAAATTAGAGGTGCTACTCCCTGGTGTCTGCTTAGAAAAAGTAAAAAAGAAACAAAAATATACACTCTATAATCTCTATAGATTATGTACTCTATAATATATATCAACGGTGACTGGAAAAAAAAAGTGTTTAATCTATATATATATATATATATATATATATATATATATATATATATATATATATATATATGAAATCTTAAATGATTAAACCTTATACACTGGACAGTAAGTGAGCAGTAACTCCTTTCCTTTGAAGTCTTGCGCAGCTGCGGTCATATTAGCAGCGCCCTGGATGTTGAATTAAAGTAAAATTTGTATATGATCAAACATGATAACAATGAAGAGTTTACACTTGAAGAACCATTTGATTTTAAAGGAAATCTAGGCAAGAGATTTCCAACGGTCTGGTGAACGTCTGCTCTATTGTGTGTCTGCCTTGACAGTGTGTGGGTGCGCCTACTGCCTGACAATGTGTGCCTCTGCTATGGGTGCATTTGATGACACGTCCCTGTGGGTATAACAGCGGTAGTCGGGGCGAGTGTAGATTGCAACTCCACAGGGACATGCCGTGTAACTCATTAAACACATCCCAGTACACGTTGTTGTCAACAGGCAGGAGGGAGGAACAGAGGAGTAAAAATGACGTTCACCAGACCGTTGGAAATCTCTTCCCTAGATTTCTTTATAGTAAAATGGTATTTCAAGTGTAAACTCTCCAGTGTTATCATATTTGATCATGTACAGATCTGACTTTAATTCAACGTCCAGGTCGCTGCTAATATGACCGCAGCTGCGTGAGACTTACAAGGAAAGGGGGAACTGTTAACTTACGTTACAGTGTATAAGGTTTAATCATTTGAGACTTAAGTAAATATATCTTCTGCAGTAGTTCCATGTCCAAGGAGGGTCTGTGGCAAGCCCATTTATAGTTACCTTGTCTGTCTGGCATACAAGAAACCCTTACAGTGTGTCACTGCAATACAGTATTATAATTTGTATAGGTAATAATCTTATTTATGGTTGGCGTGGCAAGTGGGGGGCAAGGAGCCAAATGTTTTCTCTTTCTGTCCTGTTTAAAAAATATAATTGTCAATGAAATGCACACACAGCAGTACAAATCGCACCTGGATAACATTCAGCTAACATTTTCTACCTTGAATGAACCCTGATGAGAACAAAATATGAAATAAAAAATGCTACCTTTGCAGACAATCAAAAACATTGAACGCTCTTTGGGATTGGGGGTTGAGAGCAAGCACCATTGATTAGAACACGTTTAACTCCAGGGGTAAATTTTCACCCAACTCAGGTTTTTAGACGTTTTTAATTTGTGTTATCAAAGAAAAGCAAACAGAAAAAAATACCATAGGAGACTAAAATATTGCATAGATTGTCAAAACATGCCGACTTTCAATATGCTGTACTGCCATTCCATTCCAAATGGGAGGTCGAGATGTACACCCTGCAGATGTCAAATTTAGCCCATATTGGATTCGTTTACTGCCACTAAACGCTGGAAATATTGCCAGTTTTGGACCTATTGAAAACGTGGTTTTATCATGCATTTCCCCTGATTTTTGCTGTTACCTTTCAACGGCAAGTCACAAACAGGGTGCAATAGAAATTTTTGTGTTGGGACCCCAAAACAACTGAGGGGCGCGAGCAGACACCTTATGACATTTGCAAGCCTTTCAATGACTTAATTGAGTGGCTTAGCCTGACTTCCGTAATGCAAAGTTCTCACTATACATTGTGGAACTTGTCATTGACCAAAGGCTTCAATCCAAGAGCTAAATGTTGCAGGAAAGCTTTTTTTTTTTTTTTTTTGCTGCAGGGAAGTGTTTTATTTCATGCAATGCATAACATTTTATCTGCAGAATCCTGTCTGCAAAAACTGCAGCATGGAACAGCTGTTAATGATTCTTTTTTCCTCACAAATTAAAATTCTTTGAAGCAAAATTAAAATTCTTTGAAACAAAATTAAAATTCTTTGAAACAAAACAGCCTTATACATGTATATATACAGGTGGTCCTCGGGTTATGACGGTCTCGACTTATGATGTTTCGAGGTTACGAACATGTGCCGTAAACAATTGCGAGCGTCTCTTGGGTTGTGTTTCTCTTTACTCTCTCACGTGTTCGATAGGTTTTTTTTTGTTTTTTTTTTTAACTTTTTGCCCTTCATTATGGCTCCAAAGTGTAAGGCAGATCCTTCAGAAAAGAAAGTCCATCACCATGAAAGTGAAATTAGATATTCTTAAGCGGTCTAAAAATGGTGAAACGTCAACAAACAAGTTGTTGCGCGCAAGAGATACCTATGTTCCGTTTTTGGGTTTTGTTGATGTAATAAAAGTAATGGTTGAGATCACTCACTTCCATTCTTGCCGGCAGCGAACACAACTTTTTCGCCTGAAGGCTTGTTACAGAATGACTCGCTCATGTCCGGGCGAAAAGTGCTGCCACGCTGTTTCCAGTTAGACGGCCCTTCAAAACAAGAGTTCTCTCCAAACTAAAATACGGTGCATGAACAAAGTTTATCCAACGAAACGGGGGCAAAAGGGGCAGACCAATAGTGCAATACTTTACAGTACAGTACATATAGAATAGGACAATAGGACAGAAAATAAATATAAGACATATAAGAATAAACTAATATTATAAGAGCCACTAGGAAAGAATACTATCATAAAATATTATATGATATAATGAACACAGTGATAAAAAACGATTCTAAAAAAATCTACTATCCTAATTATTTTATGATTGATAACGCAGAGAAATATGATATGCAAGAAGTAGCCAACAACTTTCATACATTCTTTGTGAGTGTGAGACCAAATCTAGCTGACCAAATCCCAGATCCCGCAATAGCTGGGGAGCAGTACAATAAATTAATAGGCAGTAACTTAAGTTCAATGTTTCTTTTCACCTTTGGATGAGACAAAAATTATGAATATAGTTTTCCCTATCTAAACCATGAATGTATATCTGTAATCTTTCATTTCACACCGGCACATTTCCAGACAAAATGAAAATAGCTAAAGTCATACCCTTATATAAAGCTGGGTACAAACACCAATTCACAAACTATAGACCTGTATCCTTAGTATCACAATTTTCCAAAATACAGTACTAGAAAAACCTTTTAATAACAGACTAGATAAATTCATAGATAAACATCAAGTGCTCACTGAAGAACAGTATGGATTTAGATCCAAGAGATTGACATCACTGGCACTAATTGATTCAGTCGAGAAAATTACAAATGCAATAGATTTACAGCAATATATTGTTGGAATATTTATTGATCTAAGAAAGGCATTTGACGCTGTACATCATGAAATATTATTCAATAAACTAGACAGGTATGGTATTAGGGGAAAAGGAAGAAATTTGTTAAGTTGGGTGACACCTGCTCAGAGTGTTTGGACATTACCTGCGGCGTCCCTCTGGGGTCAGTATTGGTGTCAAAACTCTTTATATTATACATCAATGATATATGCAAGGTGTCACAAACTTTTAAGAATGTTTTGTTTGCAGATGATACTAATTTGGAGCTAGATATACAGCTGGAGGGGGTGCGTATTGAAAGAGTAAATTTCATCTATAATATAGATGAAAAGATCAGCTGGAAATCACATGTTAAATATGTAAAAGTAAAAACTTCTAGATGCATTGCAGTATTAAACAAAGCGAAACAGGTACTTGATCAGAAATCGCTCCGCATTCTATATAATTCTCTAGTTCTTCCGTATCTCATTTACTGTATTGAAATTTGGGGCAACAATTAAACAAGCACAATATATCCACTTCTTATATTACAAAAGAAAGCAATACGGATCATTCATGGGGCAGGATACAAGGACCACACAAATGTATTATTCTTACAGTCAAAACTCATCAAACTCAAAGATTTAGTGGAATTTAGGACAGCACAAATACTTTTCAAAGTAAAAAATAATCTGTTGCCTATGAATATTCAGAAGCTTTTCACTGGGAGGAAAGGGGGGTCATTTGAGGGAAGCACTTAAATTTTAGGATCATGAAGGCTCGCACAACAAAAAAAAAGTTCTGTATTTCAATCTGTGGTGTTAAACTGTGGAATAGTTTAGAAGGGACGCTCAGGGAATGTTCAAACATCAACCAGTTTCAATAAGATATAAAGAAATTTTTTATACAAGGTACATGAATGACGGTGTTTGATTATCAGGGATGCTTGGCATTTATTTAATTATTTATTTGTTAATAGATTTTCAAGGTTTTCTAGGTTCTGTTTGTTGGTGTCTGTTATGTTGTTTAGTTTTGTTTTAATTCATTATTTTTAACAATGTGGTACTTTGTGTTGTAATTGGGGTAGGCGTGTTTGTTAAATGTTTCTCCTGAGCGTTCAGATATCAGAAGGTGGATTATATTAGAGTATTGGTTGGGACAAGCTAGAGTAATTGGTCTTATGGCTAGGGTATTTTGGTGTTATTAAAAGGGGGTGGGATTAAATAAGTTTTACTTCTTCCCACTCCTTTTCAGACATGGGGACAGGGTGTGTGTGTTTTTTTTTTTTAATTATTTTTCTTGTGTGTGTTCATGTTTATTTTCCCACATATTTGAAATAAAGAACTGAACTGAACTAAGTCGATGACCCCTGTATACACATTTATGGATAGGGCTGATGCCACTAAATATTTTGAAGTAAACATATATTTGTATTTGACAACGTTATGAGCCTTTCTAAGTCAGCCCAAGTTGGATGATAGTAAGGACAGGCTAGTGAAAAATCTACCCAAGGGTTAAATTAGCTTTACCAAAGGAATTTATCCAGATCTCTCAAACTTGTTTGGTACTCTCCTTTAGCTATTCTGGCTTAAACATGCTGTATGTGTCTGTCTCCCTGTACAGTACTTCCTGATCAGCCATATCTAATTCTCCCAAGATCCACACATACTCATCATTGTAACGCAAAGTTTTACTTGCTTTAGGACACAATACGATACACAGGGGTGGAGTGAAGTATTCAGTGGCTGCTCAAGATAGCCCTGTCCTCACACTTTTGTCCATCGGTAGCAATTAGGGAGCTCAAGAGCTAAAGATCCTGATTAGATGTTGTGGTCTGTGAAAAGTTTTACATTCTTTCTCTGCTCCAGCCCTATACTTATATCCTTATTTTTTAAACTGATGATCTTAATATAAAATACTCACACGGGTTTCTTCTATGTCCATTCTTGACAGGACCCCCTTCAGCACCACAGAATATACTCTACAACATCAACCAGACAACACTCAGCCTTGAATGGAAACCACCAGTTGACACAGGTGGCCGTGATGACGTCACCTACACGGTTCGGTGTCAGTATTGTAGCGGGGAACCTGAAGAGTGTAAACCGTGTGGGCAAGAAGTCACATACCTGCCTGCACAGTCACAATTAGTGGACACCTATGTGAACATTGTTGACCTCCTGGCTCATGCAAACTACACTTTTGAAGTGGAGGCTGTCAATGGCGTGTCTGACTTCGGTCGTACCCACAGGCTGTTTGCTACAGTTAGCATCACCACTGGACAAGCAGGTAAGAACGAGCATCAAATAACACGTACAACTCTAGTGTTTTATTAATTTTTGGTTTGGAGTGGCAGCCTTAGATACATGTTGAAATCTTAGTTTTGAGAAAAACACATTTTAAGTTTTCGCACATACATCCTTCAAAGTTCTAGTACCTTAGGAAAAATATATTAACCTCAAACTTTAGGAACTACAGAAAGACCATTGGAAAGTGAATAGATATAAATGTATAGATATAAATAGAAGGTAAGGATATTATGTGACATTTTAAACCTTTAAAAGCTGAGAAAGTTTGAGCTCCCAACAAATGAACTAGAGGAAAGAAAATTTGACCACAATCTCAAAAAAAAACATTGAAGATCTCCTTATCTTACACATTATCGCCTGAGGCTTCATCTGCCAACGTTTGCTTGTTTTACAAATGCTACTTCTTTGTGTATGTGTGTGTGCGTGTGTATGTGTGCATGTGCACCTGTGTGTTTTTTTTAACCCCTTTGAACCTGAGCATCACGCCGGAGGACAAGACATTTGCATGTCTTAAACCATTAATAGACAAAATTTAGATGATGTCGCCACTTCTGCGAGAACGAAAGAACGAATCTTTACCAATCAAAGTTAATTCATGATGTTTAGCATTGCTTTTTTTGTGGATCTTACAAGACAGCTCTCAAACCCCCACCTCACAAAGGCAAACATAGGTGCTCTTTTTTTTTTTTAATCAAAATTACGCACATGCGTGGTTTGTGTATAATTGTAAGGGTTACAAGTGATAACATATGGAGTTATTTTTGAAAATATTACACCATTACTTCAGAGGACTTATTTTAAAGTCTAGTTAGCCTCACATGGACATTAGTGGTAACATGATATTGAATATAATAGGACTAAGTGATACCATTTGTTTCAAAAGCATAGTTATATCACCATTCTTATGTAAATGTGTTGTTGTACTCTGATTTTATATTTATGTTCTCATGTATAAAGTTGAATTAGCGGTAAGCCCAACTCATCTATCCACCGATTTTCTACCCCTGTATTCAGGAGTCAAGTCAAATGAAAGTTTCTTTATACTGAAAACTGTACTAAAGGGCTGCACGGTTACTAAAATACAAACAAGTTCTCAAGCACAAATACAGTACTGTAATAAAACGGTAATAAAATCATTATAGAACAAAGTTAGAATAAAATTGGAGGTAAAACAGACAGAGCCAAGATTACTTGCCTAGAATGAACGACAGAGAGAAGAGATAGGTCTTCAGCAGTGTTTTAAAATTTTAAGCAGACTGTGCACCTCTAACCTGGAAAGATAATAATAAGCTGTTCTACAGCTTTGGGGCTGACATAGAGAAAGCTCGGTCCCCACGAGTAGCCAGCCTGACCCGAGAGCCTTCCAGGAACAGCTGGTTAGAGGTCCTAAGTGCCCTGGTTGTCATGCGAGGCTGAACAAACTCTGACAAGTATGATTGTGCCAAAACATTTAAGCACTTAAAAACAGTTAGTCAAACTTTAAAATGTATCCTAAAATGAATAGCCAGTGCAAGAATGCAAGAACAGGACTAATATAATCACGCTATTTTCTCCTAGTCAGCAAATGGGCAGCTGCTTATTAGACAATTTGTAAACGGTGGCGTGCTGACTGGTTGAGACCAACAAACAAAGCATGACAATAGTCCAGGCGTGCTGTAACAAAAGTATGGATACATTTTTCAACGCTATTTCGAAAGTAAGGGTGTATCCCTTACTTTTGATAACTGAAAAAAGCTTGTTTTGACTAACGAGCTCATTTGCTTGTCAAGTTTAAAATCACTGTCTAAAATAAAACCAAGATTCTTTGCAAAAGGATGACAGTGAGACTTGAATCCCAATGGCACTGTAATAGCCAACAAGGAGGTTTTGTTGGCCCAATAAAATTATCCAGTTTGGTTTTGTTTAAGGAAAAAAAGTTTCCTTCTATCCAAGAATGGATTTCATTAAGGCAGACTATAAAAAACCTGGACAGAGGCTAGGTCATTTATGTTTAAAGGCAGATAGATCTGGACATCAGCTGCAAAACAATGCAACGAGACTCTGTGTTTTCTAAATACAGATCCCAAAGGTAACATATACAGTATATTGAAAAAAGGAGAGGGGCCAAAATAGATCCCTGAGGAATTACGTAACTCAAAAGGGAAGTGTCCGAGGAATATTACCCCAGATAGAACGAAAAGCTTCTGTCTGACAGAACAGTGCCACCAATGCCCACACACAAGTGTTTAAGCGTGACAGGAGAATATTGTGATCAACTGTATCAAAAGCAGCTGTCATAGCCAGAAGGACCAAGACAGCAGAATTATTGGAGTCAACAGTTACAAAGAGATTCTTTAAAATTCTTAAAAGCGCTGTTTCTTTGCTTTGGCATATTTGGGTTATCCAGGGTTAAAACCAGATTGGAACTTTTCAGAAATGTCATTTAGCTCAATAAAAGAATGTAGTTGTTGATTTTCTTCGGGACTTTAGAAAGAAACGGAAACTTGGTGGTAGACCTAAAGTTAGATAAGACTGAGGGGTCAGGGTTGAGATTTTTGATGAGGGGCTGGATCACGGCATGTTTAAATACAGCCTGAACTCAGCCAATAGTTAAAGATGCATTCATCAAGTCTAAAACACAGGGCCAAATCATATGGAAAACATCCGTAAAAAGACGAGGAGGGATGTTGTCACATGGACAATAGGAAGGCCTGAGTTTCTGTACATCAATTAAAACTGAAAAAGATACTTGCTTAAAGCAATCAAAATAGCAGGACAAATTTGAAAAACATCCAAAAAGCACCACCAACAGAACTTTGAGGGGCATGGTTGAATGACCTCAAAATTCTCAAAGGACATGTCGACTAGTTGGGTAAACTCCCATGCACTCTTGAGGATCCTGCCGAGGGTGGAGAGCTGGTCCACCGTTTCACGGCTGGTATCTCATCCACCCCTGCAGTCTTGCTACCGAGGAGTTGGTAAACCACCTTGGCAACTTCAGCCCTAAAGATCGGAGAGCCCAACTCGGAGTCTCCAGATTCTGCTTCCTGAAAGGAAGACGTGGTGGAATTCTTCCCATGATGCCCGAGTTGAAGTCAGCACCGCCCCATCTCCACTGTACACAATGTTAATGGTGCACTGCTCAAAGCCATCTGGAAGTGGTTTTCCATGGCTTCACCTAACTCCTCCACACGTGAAGTTTTGCCTCGGCGACCACCAAAGCCGCACTCTGCTTGGCCAGCTGGCCTCCACCTAAGTACCACAGACCAAAAAGGCCTGTTAGGACTCCTTCAGCTTGATGGCATCCCTTACCACTGGTCTCCACCAGCGGGTTCGGAGATTCCTGCTATGAGAGGCACCAACCACCTTATGGTTACAACTCTGATCAGCCGCCTCTACAACAGAGGTGTGGACAATGAGCCACTCTGACTCAATGTCACCCGCTACCCACTCCTTCTGAACAGGGGATTCTGCCAGCAAACCCTCATGATACATTTGGGTCTGCCGGGTCTGACCCGCATCCTCCCCCACAATCGGAGCCAACACACGACTGTGTAGTGATCACACAAGTCAGGCTGCGACATGTTAGCGCTTCCACACACATTTCCACTATTATGCTCATTTATTTAGGCTGAACTATGAATCAAAATAGGAGAATGAAATATGAAACCTGAAAATGAAAACAATATTGCACATTTCATTTCAATTCCAGTGTATCTGTGCACCAATGCAAGCAACACATTCGGAGAGACTTTTAAGTCCAGCAACAACCTAAAATATTTTATACACCTAATTTTTAAACGTTTTATTTGTTCTGTATTAATTGTAAATTGTGATAAGCACATTGCTGAAGATATATCCTCGATGTATCTACCCATTTGTGACATATATTCAAATTCCTGCCATGCTGGCGTATCATATTGGTGAGAGCTGTGTTTTCATACCACTTGCCCTTTTACAATTAGAACTCTGATGCTACTAAACATCATGAGCAAATTAATAAGATCTTATGCCTCATCATTCAAAATTGCTTCACCTCTGCATGGCATGCCACTGGAGCCACATAACTCTATAGGGACTCTCTTGATTTCTTCTTATCACAGTCTGTTGAATGAAATTCAGCTCATACACTTGCTGGCAGCAAGAGATAAAGAGACTTATGTGAATGCAGATGGTGATCAATCGAATGAGGTATTCCCATAACACCTAATTACTCTGGTGGAAACATGATTTGAGATTGTTGCCTAGCAATGTGACTTTATGATTTAAAACATAACTAGGTGAATGTGACTTTTGTAGCTTTTGCTGGTGAATGCAGAACCTGTAATTTAGCGAAGTATTATCAATTACCACAAAATATATTTTGCAGTAGCCCTGTGACAGGGGAAAAAAAGGCCTTTTTCACGCTAATAATCTGACTACCTGTAACTCTGCTCATTGATGCACACTGTAATATATTGAAATGTGCAGAATTCCCCCGAAATATTTTGTTACGACCACTGACTGAGGCGCACCATGGAGTAGACGTGTGTGGCGGAGTTCTGCAGAACCTTTAAAAAAAAAACGTTTAGAGGAGGCGATTTTTGTTGGTTGCAATCTTTTTCAGTTTTTTTTTTTTATTTATTTATTTCAGTCTTTAAGTAGGATTTTGCTTTGGCACACGAGTTAAACTAGTAGGATATGGCTGGCAAATCTTCGAAAACTCGCAGTGCTATCTGCGAGGTCTGGAGGCCCCAGCTCATCCCCTGACAAAAGTGACAAACCAGGCCAGAATGGCGGATCAACAGTCCTCACCACCCAAGCCTTCAAACAAGATCTGATTTTATCGCTGAAAGACGAGATTGGGAATGTGATAAAATCCGAAATTAGGAACGCGCTGGAGAAGAAAATGTTGGGGCTCAAGCGGACATATCAGCCATGCGATCTGAACTACAGTCTTACCAGAGCACAGTTGCTGCAGAGCTAACCACGTTGAAAGGTACCACCGACGAACTGGAGAAAAGCTTGTCGACATGTACAGATGATGTTATATCCTTACGACGTGAAGTGGTTCATCTTAAGGCTCAAACGGAAGCATTACATGAGAAATGCGAGGACTTGGAAGCGAGATCGCGAAGAAACAATATCCAAGTTGTGGGGGTGCTGGCGAGCCATGACTGCCCCACCACCATAGCGGCATTGCTACAGAGGGCATTCGGCTTCGCCGAGGCACCGCTGCTGGATAGATCTAATCGCTCGCTAGAGCTGGCACCCAAGCAAGGAGATCGACCTCGCGTGATTGTGGACCGCATGCACTACTTCAATGACTGCGCCACCATTCTCCGTTTCGCCAGAGAAAATCAACGGATCAACGTAGACGGGATGACGGTCTCCGTGTACTCCGATTACACATCACGAGTGGTCAAGGCTCAAGCAGGATACAATGCGGTGAGACAACATCTACGCGGGATGGATGGAGTCCGCTTCGGTATCGTATATCCGGCCCGCCTGCTCATTAGCCACGACAATCGGGAATGATTCTTTGCGTCACCTGAGGAGGCCCAGACCTACATAAATGAGACTTTGGCAATACAGGGAACACCTTCAAATTAGTGAACGTTGTGCCGTCGCTACAGTTAATTTTATTTGATTAGAAATATTCCACCTCTGCTGGATGTGCAAATTCTGCAGCCTCAATCCAAGTGCTGTCAAAAGATTGCCCGCGGCTTTTTTCAATTTCTGTTCCATGACACTTGTGAGCGTGGCGGCACTCTTCATTATTTAACTTGCTCAATGTCGATCTGCAAGTGATTTGCATTCTTTTTCTCCATTCGGTCTTTACCACTACCACCGAACTTTACTGTTTGGGTTTAAAAATGTTCAATGCCTACTCATTAACATTTTCAGTGCCTATTCATTTACACTCTTTTCCCTTTCTTTTTATTTATTTTACAACCATTATTACAATTATATTCATTACCACTATTCTGTCTTTTGTTTCATTTACTGCCATTCCTATTATTATTACCATTCTATTCACTCACAATAATAATTTATCTTTTTTTTTTTTTTTTTTTTTAAAGTCCAGCCTGGTTTACTTTTGTGATCGAGTTCTGTGGGGTTCTAAGGTTAGGTTTAACGTTAACCAATCAGATCTATGGTAGGGTCTAGCCTTGCATTTGATAAGGCTAGTGCGATCTGCATATTTAGAGCAGGTCAGCAATGGTTGTCAGGGCCATTTTATTTTTTGGGGGGGATTTTGTGTTGTTTGCAACAATTTTACATATTGTTGCGTTCTCTTCGGACTTTCGTGCTTTGGGCTGGCAATGTACTGGCGACCTTTCAGCTGGTGGCAATACGACATTTAACTTTAAAACAATGGGACAATGACTAGTTCGAATTTGAATTCAATTAGATTTTTAAGATGGATCATTAAAGGGATTCAGCATCCCATTAAACGTAAGAGGGTTCTGACGCACTTTAAGTCATTAAGACCAAACATACTCTACCTTCAGGAAACCCATCTTCAGTCTGAACATATGAAACTACGGGCTGGTTGGATTGACCAAATATTCCATTCCACTTATGGGGTCAGGGCCAGGGGAGCTGTGATATTAATAAGAAAGGATGTCCTGTTTGTGCCAGCGGACGTGACGTTGGACAACAATGGCCGGTTTGTCATTGTGACTGGAAAATTGTACGGCACTTCTGTTGCCCTTGTTAACCTGTATGGCCCCAACTGGGACAACCCCCATTTCTTTTCCAGTCTCATGGGGAAGCTACCCAAACTCGCGACACATTTGCTGATAATGGGTGGAGATTTCAACTGCACAATACAACCAGCGCTGGACAAATCTCGCCCAATGTACAATAGACCAGCATCTAAAACAGGTACACTGATTTCTTCATTTATGTGAACATACTACTTCCTTGACCCATGGAGACACTCCAACCCAAAGTCTAAACAGTTCTTTCTTTTCGCCGGTTCACCTTTCGTACTCCATTATTGACTTTTATCTAATTAATTGCCGAGCCATTCTCTCGTAAGCAACCGTCAGTACCACCCTATTGTGATCTCCGACCATAGCCCGGTACAGTTAGACATGTCATTTCCTAATAATCCCCGGTCACGGTGCTCATGGCAGTTCGACCCTCTTCTTTAAACAGCACATTCAAAAAATTTGTTTCTGACGAGATACATTTTTATCTACAAGTCAACTGCACTCCGGGTATGCCATACACCACTATATGGGAATCATTTAAGGCTTACCTCAGGGGACAGATTATTTCGTATATTATTTTGCATAAGAACAAAAATCAAACCAAACAAATTGGGGAATTGTCTCAAATGATTTTGGAGGTAGACAACAAACTGGCGCGGGACTTTTCACCTGACCTTTACAAGGAGCAACTGCTCCTGGAAACAGAATATGACAACCTCTTTATAAAACAAACTGAATGGCTACTCTTAAGAACAAAACACAGATATTATGAACATGGAGATGAAGCTGGAAAGTTACGGAGTCATCATCTTAAGCAACAAGCAGCCTGTAGGGTTATTCCGGAAATTCGCACCTCGACAGGTCTAATTACTGCACATCTTCAGATAATAGACACATTTAAAGCATACTTTGAAAAACTATACATTTGCGCCACTGCAAACACCAGAAATTCAAACCTTTCTGGATAATCTACATCTGCCAGAGATCGGAATGGAGGACAAGGCTTCCCTTG